>NW_027311885.1:3437500-3442500 GCF_040954645.1 Diabrotica undecimpunctata
CAAACACGAACGCACACACGCACACACAAACACGCACACATGCACACACACATACACGCACACACACATACATTCTTCACCTCTAGACTCCTACCTATTCGTCGCCTCTTACGACAGGCAGGGCCTTCTTGCTTCGGCCGTGTTCTTATCTCTGCAAGCCGAACGGACACACACACATACTCACACACGCACGCACACATACACTCTTCTCCTCTCGACTCCTACCCATTAGTCGCCCCTTACGACTGGCATGGCTTTCTTGCCGCGGCTGTGTTCTTATCTCTGCGAGCCGAAGACACACACACACACATACACACACACACACACACACTCACAAACACACACACACAGGCAAACACGCACGCACACACGCACACACACACGCACACACGCACGCACACACGCACACACACATACACTCTCACACACACACACACACACGCACACACGCACACACACATACATTCTTCACCTCTCGACTCCTACCTATTAGACGCCTCTTACGATAGGCAGGGCCTTTTTGCCTCGGTCAAGTTCTTATCTCTGCAAGCCGAACTAACACACACACACATACTCACACACGCACACACACACGCACACACGCACACACACATACACTCTTCACCTCTCGACTCCTACCCATTAGTCGCCTCTTACGACAGGCAGGAACTTCTTGCCACGGCCGAGTTCTTATCTCTGTGAGCCGAAAGGACACACACACTGACACACACACGCACGCACACGCACACACACATACGCTCACAAACACACAAACACGCACACTTACATACATTCTTCACCTCTCGACTCCTACCTATTAGACGCCTCTTACGATAGGCAGGGCCTTCTTGCCTCGGCCGTATTCTTATCTCTGCAAGCCAAATGGACACACACACATACACACACTCACACACGCTCACACACGGACACACGCACACACACATACACTCTTCACCTCTCGACTCCTACCCATTAGTCGCCTCTTAAGACCGGCAGGGCCTTCTTGCCACGGACGTATTCTTATCTCTGCGGGCCGAACGGACACACACACATACTCACACACGCACACACACACGCACACACACACATACACTCTTCACCTCTCGACTCCTACCTATTAGTCGCCCCTTACAACAGGCAGGGTCTTCTTGCCTTGGCCGTATTATTATCTCTGCAAGCCTGACGGACACACACACATACACACACACTCACACACGCACACACACACGCACACACGCACACACACACATACACTCTTCACCTCTCGACTCCTACCTATTAGTCGCCCCTTACAACAGGCAGGGTCTTCTTGCCTTGGCCGTATTATTATCTCTGCAAGCCTGACGGACACACACACATACACACACTCACACACGCACACACACGCACACACGCACACACACACATACACTCTTCACCTTTCGACTCCTACCCATTTGTCGCCCCTTACGACTAGCATGGCTTTCTTGCCACGGCTGTTTTCTTATCTCTGCGAGCCGAAGACGCACACACACATACACACACCCACACACTCACAAAAACACACACACACGCAAACACGAACGCACACACGCACACACACACACGCACACATGCACACACGCACACACACATACACGCACACACACATACATTCTTCACCTCTCGACTCCTACCTATTCGTCGCCTCTTACGACAGGCAGGGCCTTCTTGCTTCGGCCGTGTTCTTATCTCTGCAAACCGAACGGACACACACACATACTCACACACGCACGCACACATACACTCTTCTCCTCTCGACTCCTACCCATTAGTCGCCCCTTACGACTGGCATGGCTTTCTTGCCGCGGCTGTGTTCTTATCTCTGCGAGCCGAAGACACACACACACACATACACACACACACACACACACACTCACAAACACACACACACAGGCAAACACGCACGCACACACGCACACACACACGCACACACGCACGCACACACACATACACTCTCACACACACACACACACGCACACACGCACACACACATACATTCTTCACCTCTCGACTCCTACCTATTAGACGCCTCTTACGATAGGCAGGGCCTTCTTGCCTCGGTCAAGCTCTTATCTCTGCAAGCCGAACCAACACACACACACATACTCACACACGCACACACACACGCACACACGCACACACACATACACTCTTCACCTCTCGACTCCTACCCATTAGTCGCCTCTTACGACAGGCAGGAACTTCTTGCCACGGCCGAGTTCTTATCTCTGTGAGCCGAAAGGACACACACACTGACACACACACGCACAGGCAAACACGCACGCACACACGCACACACACACGCACACACGCACGAACACACACATACACTCTCACACACACACACACACGCACACACGCACACACACATACACTCTTCACCTCTCGACTCCTACCCATTAGTCGCCTCTTACGACAGGCATGGCCTTCTTGCTTCGGTCGTATTCTAATTTCTGCAAGCCGAACGGACACACACATACATACACACACACTTACACACGCACACACAAAGAAACACACACACACACACATACACTCTTCATCTCTCGACTCCTACCAATTAGTCGTTCCTTACAGCAAGCATGGCCTTCTTGCCACGGCTGTATTCTTATCTATGCAAGCCGAACGGACACATACACATACACACACATACTTACACACACACGCACACACGCACACACGCACACACACACATACACTCTTCACCTCTCGACTCCTACCCATTAGTCGCCTTTTACGACAGGCATGGCCTTCTTACCACGGCTGTAATTTTATCTCTGCGAGCCGAAGGGACACACACACACATACACACACACATACACACACACATTCACACACACACACACACGCGCACACACGTACACTCTTCACCTCTCGACTCCAACCCATTAGTCGCCTCTTACGACAGGAATTGCCTTCTTGCAACCGCTGTTTTGTTATCTCTGCGAGCCGAAGGGACACACACACATACACACACACACTCACACACACACACGCACACACGCACGCACAAATACATTCTTCACCTCTCGACTCCTACCCATTAGTCGCCCCTTACGACTGGCATGGCTTTCTTGCCACAGCTGTTTTTTTATCTCTACGAGCCGAAGACACACACACACATACACACACACACACACACTCACAAACACACACACACACGCAAACAGGCACGCACACACGCACACACACACGCACACACGCACGCACACACGCACACACACATACACGCACACACGCACACACACATACATTCTTCACCTCTCGACTCCTACCTATTAGTCGCCTCTTACGACAGGCAGGGCCTTCTTGCTTCGGCCGTGTTCTTATCTCTGCAAGCCGAACTAACACACACACATACTTACACACGCACACACACACGCACACACGCACACACACATACACTCTTCACCTCCCGACTCCTACTTATTAGTCGAAGCTTACAAGCGGCAGATCCTCCTTGCCTCGGCCGTATTCTTATCTCTGCAAGCCAAATGGACACACACACATACACACACTCACACACGCTCACACACGGACACACGCACACACACATACACTCTTCACCTCTCGACTCCTACCCATTAGTCGCCTCTTAAGACCGGCAGGGCCTTCTTGCCACGGACGTATTCTTATCACTGCGGGCCGAACGGACACACACACATACTCACACACGCACACACACACACGCACACACACACATACACTCTTCACCTCTCGACTCCTACCTATTAGTCGCCCCTTACAACAGGCAGGGTCTTCTTGCCTTGGCCGTATTATTATCTCTGCAAGCCTGACGGACACACACACATACACACACACTCACACACGCACACACACACGCACACACGCACACACACACATACACTCTTCATCTCTCGACTCCTACCTATTAGTCGCCCCTTACAACAGGCAGGGTCTTCTTGCCTTGGCTGTATTATTATCTCTGCAAGCCTGACGGACACACACACATACACACACTCACACACGCACACACACGCACACACGCACACACACACATACACTCTTCACCTTTCGACTCCTACCCATTTGTCGCCCCTTACGACTAGCATGGCTTTCTTGCCACGGCTGTTTTCTTATCTCTGCGAGCCGAAGACGCACACACACATACACACACCCACACACTCACAAAAACACACACACACGCAAACACGAACGCACACACGCACACACACACACGCACACATGCACACACGCACACACACATACACGCACACACACATACATTCTTCACCTCTCGACTCCTACCTATTCGTCGCCTCTTACGACAGGCAGGGCCTTCTTGCTTCGGCCGTGTTCTTATCTCTGCAAGCCGAACGGACACACACACATACTCACACACGCACGCACACATACACTCTTCTCCTCTCGACTCCTACCCATTAGTCGCCCCTTACGACTGGCATGGCTTTCTTGCCGCGGCTGTGTTCTTATCTCTGCGAGCCGAAGACACACACACACATACACACACACACACACACTCACAAACACACACACACACAGGCAAACACGCACGCACACACGCACACACACACGCACACACGCACGCACACACGCACACACGCACACACACATACACTCTCACACACACACACACACGCACACACGCACACACACATACATTCTTCACCTCTCGACTCCTACCTATTAGACGCCTCTTACGATAGGCAGGGCCTTCTTGCCTCGGTCAAGTTCTTATCTCTGCAAGCCGAACCAACACACACACACATACTCACACACGCACACACACACGCACACACGCACACACACATACACTCTTCACCTCTCGACTCCTACCCATTAGTCGCCTCTTACGACAGGCAGGAACTTCTTGCCACGGCCGAGTTCTTATCTCTGTGAGCCGAAAGGACACACACACTGACACACACACGCACGCACACACGCACACACACATACACTCACAAACACACAAACACGCACACACGCACACACACATA
>NW_027311885.1:3450000-3465000 GCF_040954645.1 Diabrotica undecimpunctata
TCTTACGACAGGCAGGGCCTTCTTGCTTCGGCCGTGTTCTTATCTCTGCAAGCCGAACGGACACACACACATACTCACACACGCACGCACACATACACTCTTCTCCTCTCGACTCCTACCCATTAGTCGCCCCTTACGACTGGCATGGCTTTCTTGCCGCGGCTGTGTTCTTATCTCTGCGAGCCGAAGACACACACACACACATACACACACACACACACACACTCACAAACACACACACACACACAGGCAAACACGCACGCACACACGCACACACACACGCACACACGCACGCACACACGCACACACACATACACTCTCACACACACACACACACACGCACACACGCACACACACATACATTCTTCACCTCTCGACTCCTACCTATTAGACGCCTCTTACGATAGGCAGGGCCTTCTTGCCTCGGTCAAGTTCTTATCTCTGCAAGCCGAACCAACACACACACACATACTCACACACGCACACACACACGCACACACGCACACACACATACACTCTTCACCTCTCGACTCCTACCCATTAGTCGCCTCTTACGACAGGCAGGAACTTCTTGCCACGGCCGAGTTCTTATCTCTGTGAGCCGAAAGGACACACACACTGACACACACACGCACGCACACACGCACACACACATACACTCACAAACACACAAACACGCACACACGCACACACACATACATTCTTCACCTCTCGACTCCTACCTATTAGACGCCTCTTACGATAGGCAAGGCCTTCTTGCCTCGGTCAAGTTCTTATCTCTGCAAGCCGAACTAACACACACACATACTCACACACGCACACACACACGCACACACGCACACACACATGCACTCTTCACCTCTCGACTCCTACCTATTAGTCGCCTCTTACGATAGGCAGGGCCTTCTTGCCTCGGTCGTGTTCTTATCTCTGCAAGCCGAACCAACACACACACACATACTCACACACGCACACACACACGCACACACGCACACACACATACACTCTTCACCTCTCGACTCCTACCCATTAGTCGCCTCTTACGACAGACAGGAACTTCTTGCCACGGCCGAGTTCTTATCTCTGTGAGCCGAAAGGACACACACACTGACACACACACGCACGCACACACGCACACACACATACACTCACAAACACACAAACACGCACACACGCACACACACATACACTCTTCACCTCTCGACTCCTACCCATTAGTCGCCTCTTACGACAGGCAGGAACTTCTTGCCACGGCCGTGTTCTTATCTCTGCAAGTCGAACGGACACACACATACTCACACACGCACACACACACACAAACACTCTTCACCTCTCGACTCCTACCTATTAGTCGCCTCTTACGTTAGGCAGGGCTTTCTTGCCTCGGTCGTGTTCTTATCTCTGCAAGCCGAACTAACACACACACATACTCACACATGCACACACACGCACACACGCACACACACATACACTCTTCACCTCTCGACTCCTACTTATTAGTCGCCCGCTCTTCACCTCTCGACTCCTACCTATTAGTCGCCCAGTACGATTTGCATGGCCTTCTTGCCACGGCTGTTTTCTTATCTCTGCGAGCCGAAGGGACACACACACGCCCCTTACAAGAGGCAGATCCTTCTTGCCTCGGCCGTATTCTTATCTCTGCAAGCCGAACGGACACACATATACTCACACACGCACCCACGCACGCACACACGCACACACACACACTCACACACGCACAAACACACGCACACACACACACACATACACACTTCACCTTTCGACTCCTAACCATTAGTCGCCTTTTACGACAGGCAGGCACTACTTGCCACAGCCGAGTTCTTATCTCTGTGAGCCAAACGGACACACACACTTACACACACACGCACTCACACACGCACACACACGCACCCACGCACACGCACACGCACAAGCACACGCACACGCACACACTCTCCACCTCTCGACTCCTATCTATTAGTCGCCTCTTAAGACAGGCAGGGCCTTCTTGCCACGGCCGTATTCTTATCTCTGCGA
Organism: Diabrotica undecimpunctata; assembly: GCF_040954645.1. Classification (NCBI taxonomy): domain Eukaryota; kingdom Metazoa; phylum Arthropoda; class Insecta; order Coleoptera; family Chrysomelidae; genus Diabrotica; species Diabrotica undecimpunctata. Next base: position 3,452,038 of record NW_027311885.1, read on the forward strand.
GCCGAACGGACACACACATACATACACACACACTTACACACGCACACACAAACGAACACACACACACACACATACACTCTTCATCTCTCGACTCCTACCAATTAGTCGCTCCTTACAGCAAGCGTGGCCTTCTTGCCACGGCCGTATTCTTATCCCTGCAAGCCAAACAGACACACACACTCATACACACACACTCACACAAGCACAAACACACACACACACATACACTCTTCACCTCTCGACTCCTACCTTTTAGTCGCCTCTTACGATAGGCAGGGCCTTCTTGCCGCGGTCGTGTTCTTATCTCTGCAAGCCGAACTAACACACACACATACTCACACACGCACACACACACGCACACACACATACACTCTTCACCTCCCGACTCCTTCGACAAGAAACATTCGGATGCAAATACACTCTTCACCTCTCGACTCCTACCCATTAGTCGGCTCTTACGACAGGCATGGACTTATTGCCTCGGCCGTATTCTTATCTCTGCAAGCCAAACAGACACACACACATACACACACACTTACACTCTTCACCTCTCGGCTCCTACCCATTAGTCGTCTCTTACGACAGGCAGGGCCTTCTTGCCACGGCCGTGTTCTCATCTCTGCGAGCCTACCGGACACACACACACTGACACAGACACATACACACACACACTCACACACGCACGCACACACGCACAGACACACATACACTCTTCACCTCTCGACTAGTACCCATTATTCTCCTCTTACGACAGGCAGGGACTTCTTGCCACGGCCGTGTTCTTATCTCTGCAACCCGAACGGACACACACACATACTCACACACGCACACGCACACGCACACGCACACGCACACACTCTTTACCTCTCGACTCCTATCCATTAGTCGCCCCTTACGACAGGCATGGCCTTCTTGCCACCGCTGTTTTTTAACTCTGCGAGCGAAGGGACACACACACATACACACACACTCACACACACACGCACATACGCACGCACACACGCACACACTTATACACTCACACACACACATACATTCTTCACCTCTCGACTGCTACCTATTAGTCGCCTCCTACGACAGGCAGGACCTTCTTGCCTCGGCCGTGTTCTTATCTCTGCAAGCCGAACGGACACACACATACTCACACACGCACACACACACACACAAACACTCTTCACCTCTCGACTCCTACCTATTAGTCGCCTCTTACGTTAGGCAGGGCTTTCATGCCTCGGTCGTTTTCTTATCTCTGCAAGCCGAACTAACACACACACATATTCACACACGCACACACACCCACACACGCACACACACATACACTCTTCACCTCTCGACTCCTACTTATTAGTCGCCCGCTCTTCACCTCTCGACTCCTACCCATTAGTCGCCCCGTACGATTTGCATGGCCTTCTTGCCACGGCTGTTTTCTTATCTCTGCGAGCCGAAGGGACACACACACGCCCCTTACAAGAGGCAGATCCTTCTTGCCTCGGCCGTATTCTTATCTCTGCAAGCCGAACGGACACACACATACTCACACACGCACCCACGCACGCACACACGCACACACACACACACTCACACACGCACAAACACACGCACACACACACACACACATACACACTTCACCTTTCGACTCCTGACCATTAGTCGCCTTTTACGACAGGCAGGCACTACTTGCAACAGCCGAGTTCTTATCTCTGTGAGCCAAACGGACACACACACTCACCCACACACGCACTCACACACGCACACACGCACACACACACACAAACACTCTTCACCTCTCGACTCCTACCTATTAGTCGCCTCTTACGTTAGGCAGGGCTTTCTTGCCTCGGTCGTGTTCTTATCTCTGCAATCCGAACTAACACACACACATACTCACACACGCACACACACGCACACACGCACACACACATACACTCTTCACCTCTCGACTCCTACTTATTAGTCGCCCACTCTTCACCTCTCGACTCCTACCCATTAGTCGCCCCGTACGATTTGCATGGCCTTCTTGCCACGGCTGTTTTCTTATCTCTGCGAGCCGAAGACACACGCACGCACACACGCACATACACACATACACTCACACACACACACAAACACGCACACACGCACACACACATACATTCTTCACCTCTCGACTCCTACCTATTAGTCGCCTCTTACGACAGGCAGGGCCTTCTTGCCTTGGCCCTGTTCTTATCTCTGCAAGCCAAACGGACACACACACATACTCACACACGCACACACACACGCACACACGCACACACACACACATACACTCTTCACCTCTCGACTCCTACCTATTAGTCGCCTCCCTCAATAGGCAGGGCCTTCTTGCCTCGGTCGTGTTCTTATTTCTGCAAGCCAAACTAACACACACACATACTCACACACGCACACACACACGCACACACGCACACACACACATACACTCTTCACCTCCCGACTCCTACTTATTAGTCGCCCCTTACAAGAGGCAGATCCTTCTTGCCTCAGCCGTATTCTTATCTCTGCAAGCCGAACGGACACACACATACTCACACACGCACACACACACGCACACACGCACACACACAAATACACTCTTCACCTCTCGACTCCTACCTATTAGTCGCCTCTTACGATAGGCAGGGCCTTCTTACCTCGGCCGTGTTCTTATCTCTGCAAGCCAAACGGACACACACACATACCCACACACGCACACACACACGCACACACGCACACACACACACATACATTCTTCACCTCTCGACTCCTACCTATTAGTCGCCTCTTACGACAGGCAGGACCTTCTTGCCTCGGCCGAGTTCTTATCTCTGCAAGCCGAACGGACACACACATACTCACACACGCACACACACACGCACACACGCACACACACACACAAACACTCTTCACCTCTCGACTCCTACCTATTAGTCGCCTCTTACGTTAGGCAGGGCTTTCTTGCCTCATTCGTGTTCTTATCTCTGCAAGCAGAACTAACACACACACATACTCACACACGCACACACACGCACACACGCACACACACATACACTCTTCACCTCTCGACTCCTACTTATTAGTCGCCCACTCTTCACCTCTCGACTCCTACCCATTAGTCGCCCCGTACGATTTGCATGGCCTTCTTGCCACGGCTGTTTTCTTATCTCTGCGAGCCGAAGGGACACACACACATACACACACACACACACTCACAAACACACACACACACACGCACGCACACACGCACACACACATACACTCACACACACACAAACACGCACACACGCACACACACATACATTCTTCACTTCTCGACTCCTACCTATTAGTTGCCTCTTACGACAGGCAGGGCCTTCTTGCCTCGGCCGTGTTCTTATCTCTGCGAGTCGAACGGACACACACTCTTACACACACACGCACGCACACACGCACACACACACGCACCCACGCACACGCACACGCACACGCACACACTCTCCACCTCTCAACTCCTATCCATTAGTCGCCTCTTACAACAGGCAGGGCCTTCTTGCCACGGCCGTGTTCTTATCTTTGCGAGTCAAACGGACACACACACTTACACACACACGCACGCACACACGCATACACACACGCACCCACGCACGCACACACGCACACACACACTCACACACGCACAAACACACGCACACACACACACACATACACACTTCACCTTTCGACTCCTAACCATTAGTCGCCTTTTACGACAGGCAGGCACTACTTGCTACAGCCGAGTTCTTATCTCTGTGAGCCAAACGGACACACACACTCACACACACACGCACTCACACACGCACACACACGCACCCACGCACACGCACACGCACAAGCACATGCACACGCACACACTCTCCACCTCTCGACTCCTATCTATTAGTCGCCTTTTAAAACAGGCAGGGCCTTCTTGCCACGGCCGTATTGTTATCTCTGCGAGCCGAGCGGACACACACACACACACTCACACACACACACATACACTCTTCACCTCTCGATTCCTACCTTTTAGTCGCCTCTTACGAGAGGCAGGGCCTTCTTGCCCCGGCCGTGTTCTTATCACTGCAAGCCGAACGAATACACTCACTAACAGACACGCATGCACACACGCACACACACACACTCACACACGCACAAACACACGCACACACGCACACACACACACATACATCCTTCAACTTTCGACTCTTACCCATTAGTCGCCTATTACGACAGGCATGTCGTTCTTGCCTCGGCCGTATTCTGATCTCTGCGAGCCGAACGGACACACACATACATACACACACACTTACACACGCACACACAAACGAACACACACACACACACATACACTCTTCATCTCTCGACTCCTACCAATTAGTCGCTCCTTACAGCAAGCATGGCCATCTTGCCACGGCCGTATTCTTATCCCTGCAAGCCGAACAGACACACACACTCATACACACACACTCACACAAGCACAAACACACACACACACACACATACACGCTTCACCTCTCGACTCCTACCTTTTAGTCGCCTCTTACGATAGGCAGGGCCTTCTTGCCGCGGTCGTGTTCTTATCTCTGCAAGCCGAACTAACACACACACATACTCACACACGCACACACACACGCACACACACATACACTCTTCATTTCCCGACTCCTACTTATTAGTCGACCCTTACAAGAGGCAGGGCCTTTTTGCCTCGGCCGTATTCTTATCTCTGCAAGCCAAATGGACACACACACACACTCTCACACGCACACACACGCACACACGCACACACACACATACACTCTTCACCTCTCGACTCCTACCTATTAGTCGCCCCTTACAACAGGCAGGGTCTTCTTGCCTTGGCCGTATTATTATCTCTGCAAGCCTGACGGACACACACACATACACACACTCACACACGCACACACACGCACACACGCACACACACACATACACTCTTCACCTTTCGACTCCTACCCATTTGTCGCCCCTTACGACTAGCATGGCTTTCTTGCCACGGCTGTTTTCTTATCTCTGCGAGCCGAAGACGCACACACACATACACACACCCACACACTCACAAAAACACACACACACGCAAACACGAACGCACACACGCACACACACACACGCACACATGCACACACGCACACACACATACACGCACACACACATACATTCTTCACCTCTCGACTCCTACCTATTCGTCGCCTCTTACGACAGGCAGGGCCTTCTTGCTTCGGCCGTGTTCTTATCTCTGCAAGCCGAACGGACACACACACATACTCACACACGCACGCACACATACACTCTTCTCCTCTCGACTCCTACCCATTAGTCGCCCCTTACGACTGGCATGGCTTTCTTGCCGCGGCTGTGTTCTTATCTCTGCGAGCCGAAGACACACACACACACATACACACACACACACACACACTCACAAACACACACACACACAGGCAAACACGCACGCACACACGCACACACACACGCACACACGCACGCACACACGCACACACACATACACTCTCACACACACACACACACACGCACACACGCACACACACATACATTCTTCACCTCTCGACTCCTACCTATTAGACGCCTCTTACGATAGGCAGGGCCTTCTTGCCTCGGTCAAGTTCTTATCTCTGCAAGCTGAACCAACACACACACACATACTCACACACGCACACACACACGCACACACGCACACACACATACACTCTTCACCTCTCGACTCCTACCCATTAGTCGCCTCTTACGACAGGCAGGAACTTCTTGCCACGGCCGAGTTCTTATCTCTGTGAGCCGAAAGGACACACACACTGACACACACACGCACGCACACACGCACACACACATACACTCACAAACACACAAACACGCACACACGCACACACACATACATTCTTCACCTCTCGACTCCTACCTATTAGACGCCTCTTACGATAGGCAAGGCCTTCTTGCCTCGGTCAAGTTCTTATCTCTGCAAGCCGAACTAACACACACACATACTCACACACGCACACACACACGCACACACGCACACACACATGCACTCTTCACCTCTCGACTCCTACCTATTAGTCGCCTCTTACGATAGGCAGGGCCTTCTTGCCTCGGTCGTGTTCTTATCTCTGCAAGCCGAACCAACACACACACACATACTCACACACGCACACACACACGCACACACGCACACACACATACACTCTTCACCTCTCGACTCCTACCCATTAGTCGCCTCTTACGACAGACAGGAACTTCTTGCCACGGCCGAGTTCTTATCTCTGTGAGCCGAAAGGACACACACACTGACACACACACGCACGCACACACGCACACACACATACACTCACAAACACACAAACACGCACACACGCACACACACATACACTCTTCACCTCTCGACTCCTACCCATTAGTCGCCTCGTACGACAGGCAGGAACTTCTTGCCACGGCCGTGTTCTTATCTCTGCAAGTCGAACGGACACACACATACTCACACACGCACACACACACACAAACACTCTTCACCTCTCGACTCCTACCTATTAGTCGCCTCTTACGTTAGGCAGGGCTTTCTTGCCTCGGTCGTGTTCTTATCTCTGCAAGCCGAACTAACACACACACATACTCACACATGCACACACACGCACACACGCACACACACATACACTCTTCACCTCTCGACTCCTACTTATTAGTCGCCCGCTCTTCACCTCTCGACTCCTACCTATTAGTCGCCCAGTACGATTTGCATGGCCTTCTTGCCACGGCTGTTTTCTTATCTCTGCGAGCCGAAGGGACACACACACGCCCCTTACAAGAGGCAGATCCTTCTTGCCTCGGCCGTATTCTTATCTCTGCAAGCCGAACGGACACACATATACTCACACACGCACAAACACACGCACACACACACACATACACACTTCACCTTTCGACTCCTAACCATTAGTCGCCTTTTACGACAGGCAGGCACTACTTGCCACAGCCGAGTTCTTATCTCTGTGAGCCAAACGGACACACACACTCACACACACACGCACTCACACACGCACACACACGCACCCACGCACACGCACACGCACAAGCACACGCACACGCACACACTCTCCACCTCTCGACTCCTATCTATTAGTCGCCTCTTAAGACAGGCAGGGCCTTCTTGCCACGGCCGTATTCTTATCTCTGCGAGCCGAACGGACACACACATACATACACACACACTTACACACGCACACACAAACGAACACACACACACACACATACACTCTTCATCTCTCGACTCCTACCAATTAGTCGCTCCTTACAGCAAGCGTGGCCTTCTTGCCACGGCCGTATTCTTATCCCTGCAAGCCAAACAGACACACACACTCATACACACACACTCACACAAGCACAAACACACACACACACATACACTCTTCACCTCTCGACTCCTACCTTTTAGTCGCCTCTTACGATAGGCAGGGCCTTCTTGCCGCGGTCGTGTTCTTATCTCTGCAAGCCGAACTAACACACACACATACTCACACACGCACACACACACGCACACACACATACACTCTTCACCTCCCGACTCCTTCGACAAGAAACATTCGGATGCAAATACACTCTTCACCTCTCGACTCCTACCCATTAGTCGGCTCTTACGACAGGCATGGACTTATTGCCTCGGCCGTATTCTTATCTCTGCGAGCCTACCGGACACACACACACTGACACAGACACATACACACACACACTCACACACGCACGCACACACGCACAGACACACATACACTCTTCACCTCTCGACTAGTACCCATTATTCTCCTCTTACGACAGGCAGGGACTTCTTGCCACGGCCGTGTTCTTATCTCTGCAACCCGAACGGACACACACACATACACACACACTTACACTCTTCACCTCTCGGCTCCTACCCATTAGTCGTCTCTTACGACAGGCAGGGCCTTCTTGCCACGGCCGTGTTCTCATCTCTGCGAGCCTACCGGACACACACACACTGACACAGACACATACACACACACACTCACACACGCACGCACACACGCACAGACACACATACACTCTTCACCTCTCGACTAGTACCCATTATTCTCCTCTTACGACAGGCAGGGACTTCTTGCCACGGCCGTGTTCTTATCTCTGCAACCCGAACGGACACACACACATACTCACACACGCACACGCACACGCACACGCACACGCACACACTCTTTACCTCTCGACTCCTATCCATTAGTCGCCCCTTACGACAGGCATGGCCTTCTTGCCACCGCTGTTTTTTAACTCTGCGAGCGAAGGGACACACACACATACACACACACTCACACACACACGCACATACGCACGCACACACGCACACACTTATACACTCACACACACACATACATTCTTCACCTCTCGACTGCTACCTATTAGTCGCCTCCTACGACAGGCAGGACCTTCTTGCCTCGGCCGTGTTCTTATCTCTGCAAGCCGAACGGACACACACATACTCACACACGCACACACACACACACAAACACTCTTCACCTCTCGACTCCTACCTATTAGTCGCCTCTTACGTTAGGCAGGGCTTTCATGCCTCGGTCGTGTTCTTATCTCTGCAAGCCGAACTAACACACACACATATTCACACACGCACACACACGCACACACGCACACACACATACACTCTTCACCTCTCGACTCCTACTTATTAGTCGCCCGCTCTTCACCTCTCGACTCCTACCCATTAGTCGCCCCGTACGATTTGCATGGCCTTCTTGCCACGGCTGTTTTCTTATCTCTGCGAGCCGAAGGGACACACACACGCCCCTTACAAGAGGCAGATCCTTCTTGCCTCGGCCGTATTCTTATCTCTGCAAGCCGAACGGACACACACATACTCACACACGCACCCACGCACGCACACACGCACACACACACACACTCACACACGCACAAACACACGCACACACACACACACACATACACACTTCACCTTTCGACTCCTGACCATTAGTCGCCTTTTACGACAGGCAGGCACTACTTGCAACAGCCGAGTTCTTATCTCTGTGAGCCAAACGGACACACACACTCACCCACACACGCACTCACACACGCACACACGCACACACGCACACACACACACAAACACTCTTCACCTCTCGACTCCTACCTATTAGTCGCCTCTTACGTTAGGCAGGGCTTTCTTGCCTCGGTCGTGTTCTTATCTCTGCAATCCGAACTAACACACACACATACTCACACACGCACACACACGCACACACGCACACACACATACACTCTTCACCTCTCGACTCCTACTTATTAGTCGCCCACTCTTCACCTCTCGACTCCTACCCATTAGTCGCCCCGTACGATTTGCATGGCCTTCTTGCCACGGCTGTTTTCTTATCTCTGCGAGCCGAAGGGACACGCACGCACACACGCACATACACACATACACTCACACACACACACAAACACGCACACACGCACACACACATACATTCTTCACCTCTCGACTCCTACCTATTAGTCGCCTCTTACGACAGGCAGGGCCTTCTTGCCTTGGCCCTGTTCTTATCTCTGCAAGCCAAACGGACACACACACATGCTCACACACGCACACACACACGCACACACGCACACACACACACATACACTCTTCACCTCTCGACTCCTACCTATTAGTCGCCTCCCTCAATAGGCAGGGCCTTCTTGCCTCGGTCGTGTTCTTATTTCTGCAAGCCAAACTAACACACACACATACTCACACACGCACACACACACGCACACACGCACACACACACATACACTCTTCACCTCCCGACTCCTACTTATTAGTCGCCCCTTACAAGAGGCAGATCCTTCTTGCCTCAGCCGTATTCTTATCTCTGCAAGCCGAACGGACACACACATACTCACACACGCACACACACACGCACACACGCACACACACACATACACTCTTCACCTCTCGACTCCTACCTATTAGTCGCCTCTTACGATAGGCAGGGCCTTCTTACCTCGGCCGTGTTCTTATCTCTGCAAGCCAAACGGACACACACACATACCCACACACGCACACACACACGCACACACGCACACACACACACATACATTCTTCACCTCTCGACTCCTACCTATTAGTCGCCTCTTACGACAGGCAGGACCTTCTTGCCTCGGCCGAGTTCTTATCTCTGCAAGCCGAACGGACACACACATACTCACACACGCACACACACACGCACACACGCACACACACACACAAACACTCTTCACCTCTCGACTCCTACCTATTAGTCGCCTCTTACGTTAGGCAGGGCTTTCTTGCCTCGGTCGTGTTCTTATCTCTGCAAGCAGAACTAACACACACACATACTCACACACGCACACACACGCACACACGCACACACACATACACTCTTCACCTCTCGACTCCTACTTATTAGTCGCCCACTCTTCACCTCTCGACTCCTACCCATTAGTCGCCCCGTACGATTTGCATGGCCTTCTTGCCACCGCTGTTTTCTTATCTCTGCGAGCCGAAGGGACACACACACATACACACACACACACACACTCACAAACACACACACACACACGCACGCACACACGCACACACACATACACTCACACACACACAAACACGCACACACGCACACACACATACATTCTTCACTTCTCGACTCCTACCTATTAGTTGCCTCTTACGACAGGCAGGGCCTTCTTGCCTCGGCCGTGTTCTTATCTCTGCGAGTCGAACGGACACACACTCTTACACACACACGCACGCACACACGCACACACACACGCACCCACGCACACGCACACGCACACGCACACACTCTCCACCTCTCAACTCCTATCCATTAGTCGCCTCTTACAACAGGCAGGGCCTTCTTGCCACGGCCGTGTTCTTATCTTTGCGAGTCAAACGGACACACACACTTACACACACACGCACGCACACACGCATACACACACGCACCCACGCACGCACACACGCACACACACACTCACACACGCACAAACACACGCACACACACACACACATACACACTTCACCTTTCGACTCCTAACCATTAGTCGCCTTTTACGACAGGCAGGCACTACTTGCCACAGCCGAGTTCTTATCTCTGTGAGCCAAACGGACACACACACTCACACACACACGCACTCACACACGCACACACACGCACCCACGCACACGCACACGCACAAGCACACGCACACGCACACACTCTCCACCTCTCGACTCCTATCTATTAGTCGCCTTTTAAAACAGGCAGGGCCTTCTTGCCACGGCCGTATTGTTATCTCTGCGAGCCGAGCGGACACACACACACACTCACATACACTCTTCACCTCTCGATTCCTACCTTTTAGTCGCCTCTTACGAGAGGCAGGGCCTTCTTGCCCCGGCCGTGTTCTTATCACTGCAAGCCGAACGAATACACTCACTAACAGACACGCACGCACACACGCACACACACACACTCACACACGCACAAACACACGCACACACGCACACACACACACATACATCCTTCAACTTTCGACTCTTACCCATTAGTCGCCTATTACGACAGGCATGTCGTTCTTGCCTCGGCCGTATTCTGATCTCTGCGAGCCGAACGGACACACACATACATACACACACACTTACACACGCACACACAAACGAACACACACACACACATACACTCTTCATCTCTCGACTCCTACCTTTTAGTCGCTCCTTACAGCAAGCATGGCCATCTTGCCACGGCCGTATTCTTATCCCTGCAAGCCGAACAGACACACACACTCATACACACACACTCACACAAGCACAAACACACACACACACACACATACACGCTTCACCTCTCGACTCCTACCTTTTAGTCGCCTCTTACGATAGGCAGGGCCTTCTTGCCGCGGTCGTGTTCTTATCTCTGCAAGCCGAACTAACACACACACATACTCACACACGCACACACACACGCACACACACATACACTCTTCATTTCCCGACTCCTACTTATTAGTCGACCCTTACAAGAGGCAGGGCCTTTTTGCCTCGGCCGTATTCTTATCTCTGCAAGCCAAATGGACACACACACACACTCTCACACGCACACACACGCACACACGCACACAAACACACACATACACTCTTCACCTCTCGACCCCTACCCATTATTCTCCTCTTATGACAGGCAGGGATATCTTGCCCCGGCCGTGTTCTTATCTCTGAAAGCCGAACGGACACACACACAGACACGCACACACAAACACACGCACATAGGCACACACGCACACACCCACACGCACACGCACACGCACACACTCTCCACCTCTCGACTCCTATCCATTAGTCGCCTCTTAAGACAGGCAGGGCCTTCTTGCCACGGACGTATTCTTATCTCTGCAAGCCGAACGGACACACACACACACTCGCACACATACACACACACATACACGCTTCACCTCTCGACTCCTACCCATTAGTCGACTTTTACGACATTCAGGGACTTCTTGCCACGGCCGTGTTCTTATCTCTGCAAGCCGAACGGACACACACACACACACGCACACACGCACACACACACACACACAAATACACTCTTCACCTCTCGACTCCTACCCATTAGTCGCCTCTTACGACAGGCATGGACTTATTGCCCCGGCCGTATTCTAATCCCTGCGAGCCGAACGGACATGCACATACATACACACACACACTCACACACACACACGCAGACACGCACGCACACATACACTCTTCACCTCTCGACTCCTACCCATTAGTCGACTCTTACGACATTCAGGGACTCCTTGCCACGGCCGTGTTCTTATCTCTGCAAGCCGAACGGACACACACACACTCACAAACACACACGCACACACGCACGCACTCATACACTCTTCTGCTCTCGACTCCTACCCATTAGTCGCCCCGTACGATTTGCATGGCCT
>NW_027311885.1:3467500-3487500 GCF_040954645.1 Diabrotica undecimpunctata
CGTGTAAAATCTCAACTTGTCACTTGTTAACTGGATGTGAGTGAATAAACATCTCAGAGTAGAGCGGCTGGGAGTCCATTTTTTTCCCGAATTTAGTTTAAGTTTATTTTTTATGTGAAGAGCTGTTATTTTAGAAGAAACCATTTGAGTTATTTTGTTGTTTTGTACGAGGATATTTTCAGTTGGATCACCCTAGCCGGTAAGATAACATTACAAATAAATTATAAGGAAAAATCCTTCATACCATCCGCCATTGTTAGTAAAATTCAGACTTATTTTAATTTCGTCTTTGATAAGTATCTCATATATTTGATACATGTTATATTTCACCTTATTTCATTAAGGAAAAGTTTTATACCTAAATAAATTATAAGTATTAGATTCTATATCTATCTCAAATTTTTATTTCCTTTCAAGAGTTAAAGTAAACAATTATGTATTTCAATTTCATACCATTTAAACCAGCTAATATTTCTTTTTTTTCTATTCTATTTAATATAAAGATCATGTTTTCCGTTAAAATTATCTATTTAATATATCCATACATTATAAAAACATTGTCACACCATTCGAAGGTCACTATTTACCGAAAACCATTAAGGTTTTTATTTCAATAAGGTCACTTCCTGACATTTTTTGTATCGCCTTTCAAGATTGATAACCCTTGTGTTTTTCCTTACCTTTTGTATGTACAAAAACATGGAGTAACACAACTGTTTTTTTAGCCTACTCAAGAATCCAGTTACAAGTCAGGGGAAGAATTATTTTTTAGTTGGGGTTATACTTAATAAGGGGAAGGAGTTTCAAGTTGGTTTTTTATGGGAAATTAAGAAGCAGTTTAAAGGGACGTATTTGTCCAATAGTACCTGATCCAGGGAATACAGGTTTGGTATCTTGTTACCACCTGAGTCCAGTTCTCCACTCTTCGAGGGAAACCGACAGGAAGAACTGACTTATTTTTTTTTTATTATCATTCAATTACTTTAAATAATTTTTTTTTATGTCCTCTTCAAGGTTTAACTTTTGGTTCAATTTTTAATAACAAAAACTATCCTTAATAATAAATATTTTCAATTTTTCCTAAAAAAAACATTTTATCATTGTAATTTAATTTAATTATTTATTGTTTACCAAGGGATGAGGTTATAACTCTCCCTTGAATTTCTCTTTGTTAGGTTATTGTGTGCACACATATCCCGGAGAATTTTTACTTAAAAACCTAAACAATTTTTGAACGAAAACTAACTATTAGTGAGTAGTATATAATTATATTTATTATTTATACATTATTTTTGGATCTAACTTTTGTCACAATTTGAAATTTTTAAGGGGTAAATTGTTTTATAATTATTCAGGGATTTTACTGTAAATATAGATAAGTTAATTTTGTTGTTTTTTCTAGTTTTTATTTTTGGTCTTTATTTTGGATCCCAAATGTACTGATGGCAGATCATCAGGATGGAATCGATTTTATGGCTGTCCTTTTGTTTAAGCCGTTAGTCCCACATTTTGATCCAATAATTTATTTGATGAATTTTAAGGTTAGGCACATATTACCGGATGTGGGTATATGTGGACCTACCATATTTGGTTTATTTGGTTATAGTGTGAATTGGGTCATTATTTGCCTGATTGATTATCTTTGGATATGCTACTTTATAAATCTGTTGTCCACTGTATGGTCAATTTTGGATTTACCATCCAATTCGACACTTATATTGTTGTCTATACATTGGGTATTTTTTATTGTTACTTATATTGTTTTATATAAGTATGTTGGTACTTTTATTATTACTTATTATTGTGTATCGGTCCACCCATTTGCCTGATTGATTATTCCTTGGATATGCTCTTCTATAAATCTGTTGTCCATTGATGAGTCAATTTTGGAACCAGGGTCCGATTGCACATTATTTTGGATTATTTGCATTGAGTATTTGTAGTACTAGTCTATACTATGCTATGTTAAAGCTTTACTTTAATTTTACTCTAGATAGTATGTGACTTTGTACTTAGTTACATGTGGGTATCTTTATATGAAACCATATCTTTGTTTCTACATCACTCATAATCTGTGGTTAATGATAATCGTGTGAATCAATGTAGATTGTTTTGGAAATATTTTAGTGAGTTAATATAGTTTATAGCTGTACTTGGCAAATTGTTGCCATGGCTATAATTTTTATATATATAAGTTTATTTTTTCTTCTCGATTCTTGATTGCTCCACATATGGTTAAAGTATTGGTTAACCTACATCTAACCAATCAGTCAAGTAAAAAAAAAAAAAAAAAAAATTTTTTCACTAAAAATTTTTTTTCTCCAAGTAAGAGGGGAATGTAACGAGTCCGTTACTTAAATAATCGTTTACCTTCTTTTTGTGACTGGAATCTTTTAATTTAATTCTAAATTAAATTCATATTAAAATATTCTTAAACTGAATATTTAAATAACTCCCAGTAAATTTTATTTTCTGATATTGGCATTAAACTGCGCCCTCAGCGGTGAAATTCTGAAAGTACATTTATTCTGCGACGTGTAAAATCTCAACTTGTCACTTGTTAACTGGATGTGAGTGAATAAACATCTCAGAGTAGAGCGGCTGGGAGTTCATTTTTTTTCCCGAATTTAGTTTAAGTTTATTTTTTATGTGAAGAGCTGTTATTTTAGAAGAAACCATTTGAGTTATTTTGTTGTTTTGTACGAGGATATTTTCAGTTGGATCACCCTAGCCGGTAAGATAACATTACAAATAAATTATAAGGAAAAATCCTTCATACCATCCGCCATTGTTAGTAAAATTCAGACTTATTTTAATTTCGTCTTTGATAAGTATCTCATATATTTGATACATGTTATATTTCACCTTATTTCATTAAGGAAAAGTTTTATACCTAAATAAATTATAAGTATTAGATTCTATATCTATCTCAAATTTTTATTTCCTTTCAAGAGTTAAAGTAAACAATTATGTATTTCAATTTCATACCATTTAAACCGGCTAATATTTCTTTTTTTCTATTCTATTTAATATAAAGATCATGTTTTCCGTTAAAATTATCTATTTAATATATCCATACATTATAAAAACATTGTCACACCATTCGAAGGTCACTATTTACCGAAAACCATTAAGGTTTTTATTTCAATAAGGTCACTTCCTGACATTTTTTGTATCGCCTTTCAAGATTGATAACCCTTGTGTTTTTCCTTACCTTTTGTATGTACAAAAACATGGAGTAACACAACTGTTTTTTTAGCCTACTCAAGAATCCAGTTACAAGTCAGGGGAAGAATTATTTTTTAGTTGGGGTTATACTTAATAAGGGGAAGGAGTTTCAAGTTGGTTTTTTATGGGAAATTAAGAAGCAGTTTAAAGGGACGTATTTGTCCAATAGTACCTGATCCAGGGAATACAGGTTTGGTATCTTGTTACCACCTGAGTCCAGTTCTCCACTCTTCGAGGGAAACCGACAGGAAGAACTGACTTATTTTTTTTTTATTATCATTCAATTACTTTAAATAATTTTTTTTTATGTCCTCTTCAAGGTTTAACTTTTGGTTCAATTTTTAATAACAAAAACTATCCTTAATAATAAATATTTTCAATTTTTCCTAAAAAAAACATTTTATCATTGTAATTTAATTTAATTATTTATTGTTTACCAAGGGATGAGGTTATAACTCTCCCTTGAATTTCTCTTTGTTAGGTTATTGTGTGCACACATATCCCGGAGAATTTTTACTTAAAAACCTAAACAATTTTTGAACGAAAACTAACTATTAGTGAGTAGTATATAATTATATTTATTATTTATACATTATTTTTGGATCTAACTTTTGTCACAATTTGAAATTTTTAAGGGGTAAATTGTTTTATAATTATTCAGGGATTTTACTGTAAATATAGATAAGTTAATTGTATATAAGAGGTGATGGGTCATATATAAGTGTTTAAAATAGTCTGTACATAAAATTGGTAATTATTAAAGGTGTGGTTAAAATTTAATATTTCAATTAGTACCTATCTTTCTTATATTTCAGCAATACAAGATATCTCGGAAGAAAACATTTAACTTCCTGGCGCCCAAGTATTCACTAGAGCAACTTTTACTTTTCATCTGTTTATTTCTTGGTGGTTTTCTTGTCATTAGTTCTTATATCTTACGGTCTCTGTAGGGCATGCAAATTGGCCGAATCCTTCTTTGAGTGTCAAGTGGTCATTCTCCTGCATAGTCGCTAGCCAACACTTAATTCTGCTATAATTTAAAATTCATATTTACTCTTTATTTATTTCTTCTACATAATTTATTTCTATCTAATCCCTTCCATCTTCTGTTATTCCACATATTAGTTTGTTGGTGTATCAAGGTACATTTTAGAGTTTACCCTATTGCTACACTGCACATTTTTGCCCCACATTCTTCATTTTTGTTACATTGGCGAGCCCAACGTGGTGCCTTTTCTCAGTTCAGACCGTACATTCTGTAGTATATTTCTCTTTGCAAAATATTCTTTATTATTTCTAATTTGTTCCTGTTGCTCTTTGTTCATTTTTTTTAACTTCTTTATTTATTTATCTTTTCTTATTAGATTTACATTTATAGGTATACTTGTATTGCTGCAGTTTACTTATATTCATATTTAAACCCTCACCTTCTTAATCATTGTGTACAGTTAACAATCTATTTTACTAATTATTGAACTATAAGAATTTAATAATTTAGATATTACTATTTTTTATATATATTTATTAGCCAACATTGGTGGGTTTTTATATTCAATTATTTGTTAATCATATACTTGTTGAAACCATTGTGTGTTGCTTCAAGGATTGTGTTATATTTACTTAACTTTACTTAACCATTTTAAAATTTTTGTGAATAACTTTAGATTATTCTTGGATTGATTTTGTGGTGTGTTGTTACATATTTATTTAGATATATATATATATTTTTTTAACCTTAGATTATTCTTCGATTGATTTTGTGGAGTGGTAATACATTATTTCCTTTGTCTATTCATCTATTCATCTATTTTTTTTTCCACAATGTCTGCATTCAAGGTAGAACATTTATTAGTCAAGGAATTAGATTATGAGTTGAGAATTAGGGACATCAATATTGATGAGTCTTCCAATGTGGATTTAAAACGCAAACTATTGCGTGGAGCTTTAAGGCAAGAAGAAGGAAACAGAAGCTTTCGACAAATTTCTGCCACAAGTATTCCTTTTCTAGAGCAGCAAGAAGAGATTGATGAGACTGTGGATGATTTGGCTAAAAGGATATCCGATTTTAGAGGGACTGTCCAAGATAGCCTATACTCCAGGCTGATATCACGTCTAGCTCATGTCTCAGGCCGTGTTCATTTATTGTCGTGTTCGAATGAGGATCAGCAATCTTATAAACGCTCAATTTCAATCCGAATTCTTAGCCTAGAGGGTGAACTTGATTCACGAGTAAATCCAATTGCTACTTCAACACCTATTTCTTCTGTCCAAGCAGCTAACTCATTTCTACACCCCAAACCTGTTCAGGTACATAAATGGGGCATTACATTTTCTGGTGAAGGTCATTATGACCAAGTAATTTCTTTTTTGGATAGGGTGGAATGTCTTCGAGTATCGAGAGGAGTAAGTGAAGATGATCTTTTTGCAGCTTCTGCTGAATTGTTTACAGGCGCAGCTTTTACGTGGTTAAGAAACAACCGCAATAATTTTTCTAATTGGTCTGATTTGGCTCAGAAACTTAAATCTGATTTTCTTCCATATTCATTTCAAGATGACCTTCTAGACCAAATCAAAAATCGTAAACAGAAGCCAAATGAGTCTGTTACGATGTTTATCAATAACATTTTGGGTATGTGTAGTCGCCTTGAGACTCCTCTAACAGATTCTGCAAAAATTAAGATTATTCTAAAATGTCTATTGCCTTTTTATCACCAGCAATTAGCTTTAGTAGACATCACCAGTATAGCAGACATCACCGAGAAATGTAAACGTTTGGAGGAAACTTTATCTTGGTCTTCTCAACCTCCCACCACTTCCAAACACCCTTCTGACTCTTTCGGTCACCAAAATCCTTTTAGACACCGTTCTTGGCAATCTAAGGGCCCTGAGCGTAATATCTCAGTTGTAAGTTCTGTAGTGTGCTGGAATTGTCGTGAGTCTGGCCACACTTTTTATGATTGCGGCATCCCTCGTACCCGTATTTTCTGCCACGGTTGTGGTAGGGAAAATACCCTCAAACGAAATTGCTTTAAGTGTTCGGGAAACGAACGATCGGAGGCCCGTCCCCTGAGCGTTTCTCCGTCCACACCCCCATCAGGGAATCAAACCGTTACATCAAGCGAAGTCACTGGTCCAACCACGTCAAGCCACCCAAACCCATCTTCCAGTCGGAAAGGGAAAGGGGTTGTCCCCAAAAAACCAACACACACCACACCAAGTCACTCCAAGAAGTAACTTCTCAATATAATACATTTGATTCGCATAGATTATCTTCCCCAAATATCTTCCCAAATTTTAGTAATAAACATAATAGTAGCAGTGTAGTAGTTCCAGTATCTATACCAGAGTCTACCACAATTCAGGAGGATTCTTTTATTTCTGATTCTTCTTGTTTGCCTATTGCATCCTCTGATTGTGTAGGTAGAGATAATAAGTTTAGTTTAGTACCATTTAAAATTTTTGATCAATCAGATAATAATTGTTTTGATTTGAATTCGTTATTAGTGAGAAAACATAATGATAATAGACCTTATCTTCCTATTAAGATTTTAGGACAATCTTGCTTAGCTCTTCTAGATAGTGGCTCGAACATTTCTGTGATAGGTTCACATTCATTAACTTTACTGAAAAATGCTGAGGTTTCCATTATGCCCATTTCTTCTCTGCAAGTGTCTACTGCAGATGGTACAGTTCAGTCTATTACAGGCAAATTTGAAACTGAAATCACAGTAGCAGATTTATGTAAACAAATTACATTCTATATTATTCCTTCAGTTCAGAATTCTATAATTTTAGGTATGGACTTCTTAAATGCTTTTAATAGCACACTAAATTGTTCTAATTTTTCCTTTTCTATTTCTCAATTTAATCTGTCCTTACTTAGTGCTATTCAGGATTTTACTAGTTTATCTAGTTCAGAACAAAGTCAATTAGAGAATATGATCTCTAAATTTACAACCCTTTCGTCAAAAGACAAATTAGGTCGTACATCCTTAATATCTCACACTATCGAAGTGGGAGATACCACACCTTTTAGACAATATCAGTATCCTATTCCTCAGGCTTGGCAAGTTGACTTGGAAAAGGAAATTGATTCCATGTTAGAGTTGAAGATCATTGAACCTTCCACGTCTTCTTACTGTAGTCCTTTGTGGTTAACCAAGAAAAAGATGGATCTTTTAGGGTTTGCTTCGATGGTCGAAAGTTGAATAATATTACTACAAATCGGGATGCTTATCCTATTCCCCGAATAGACGTCATTCTAAGTAAACTCCAGAATGCTAGGTATATTTCTTCTATCGATCTATCTAAAGCTTTTTTACAGATTCCTTTGAGTGAGGAAAGTAAAAAGTATACAGCTTTTGCAGTTAGTGGGAAAGGATTATTTCAGTTTGTCACTATGCCTTTTGGTCTTGTTTCAGCTCCTCAGACAATGTGTCGTCTGATGGACTTAGTCATTGGTCCTCAGTTAGAGCCCTATGTTTTTTATTATTTGGATGACATTTTGGTTGTCACTCCTGATTTTTCTCTTCATATGGAAATTTTGGATAAGTTGTTTTTACGTCTCAAAGAGGCTAATTTAACTATTAATTTAGATAAATGTCAGTTTTGTCGTCCTAGTCTTAAATTTTTAGGATATGTAGTCGATAGTAAAGGTTTAAGGACTGATCCTGATAAAGTTACTGCTATCAAGGATTTTCCTATACCTAAGACTACTACCCAAGTTCGTAGGATATTAGGCATGTGTGGATATTATCGTCGGTTTGTGCCGTCTTATTCTACTTTGTTGTCTCCACTTACAGATCTCCTTAAAAATAGGAAAAAAGGCCAAACTATTACATGGACTTCAGAAGCCGATGATGCTTTCCGGCGTATAAAAAAAGCTTTTACTAGTGCACCTGTCATGACATCTCCGAATTTTAAAGAGCATTTCTATCTCATGACAGATTGTTCCAACACTGCTTCAGGTGGTGTACTATTTCAAATGAAGGATGGTTCGGAACATCCAATAGCTTATACCAGCAAAAAGCTCAATAAAGTACAGAAAAATTATTCCACCACAGAGAGAGAACTTCTTGCAATTATCCATGGTCTTGATGCCTTTCGGTACTATCTTGAGGGTCGTAAGTTTACTATCATCACAGATCATAGTTCTTTATTATGGTTACATTCCATGAAAAATCCGTCACAACGTTTATCCCGTTGGATTTGTAGGCTTTCTGTCTTTGATTATAATATTGTTCATCGCAAAGCCAATGGTGTTGTGGTTGCAGATGCGTTGTCACGTACATTCGATATCAATCTTTTAGATCTGTCCACTTTATCTCCAGATAATTGGTATCGAAAGATGATTCATAATGTCACCCAAGAACCTACTAGATATCCTGATTTCAAGGTAGAGAATAATATCCTGTATAAACATGTAATCAGTCCAGTTGAGTCTTTATCGAATATGTCTGATTGGAAAATAGTAGTCCCAACAGCAAATAGGGATGAAGTCTTGAGAACTTTTCATGATGATGTGACATCAGGTCACTTTGGTTTTTATAAAACATTTAGTAAAATAGCTGAGTTATATTACTGGCCTGGTCTGCGCAACTCAGTTAAGAAATACATCTCTAGATGTAGAGTTTGTGCAACATGCAAGCCGAGTAACCTACCTCAAGCTGGATTAATGGGTT
Organism: Diabrotica undecimpunctata; assembly: GCF_040954645.1. Taxonomy (NCBI): domain Eukaryota; kingdom Metazoa; phylum Arthropoda; class Insecta; order Coleoptera; family Chrysomelidae; genus Diabrotica; species Diabrotica undecimpunctata. The sequence goes on from NW_027311885.1 coordinate 3,476,410, forward strand.
CGTTTAGGAACATTAATTTTCCTTGGCAAATGATCTCTTTAGACCTTATTGGACCGTATCCACGTAGTTATGCAGGTAATACGTATTGTTTGGTTGTTGTAGATTACTTCACCAAATTTCCTTTAGTTTGCCCTCTTCGTAAGGCTACAACTCCAGCTATTTTGAAGTTCTTAGAGGAGCAAGTGTTCTTACTATTTGGTATTCCCCAAATAGTATCATGTGATAATGGTCCACAATTTATTTCTAAAGCCTTTAAAGATCTTTTAAGTAAATATAAGGTCCAAAAGATATTCTACAATGCAGCTTATCATCCGCAAGCTAACCACACTGAACGTGTAAATCGTAGCATTGTTACTGCTCTTCGATCTTACACTTACACTGATCATAGAGCTTGGGATCAGTACATTCATTCAGTTGCTCAAGCCATTCGAACTTCTGTTCATGAAACCACTCAGTGCTCTCCAGCTTATGTTAATTTTGGTAGGCATGTTCCATTGTCAGGTGATTATTTCGGTTTAATTTCTGAAAATTCAACAACTCTTCCTCAAATTTCTGAGAAACTTCACCGTATGGAAGATCTCCAAAACTTACCTCCAATATTCGCTGACATTAGGAAGAAGTTGAAAGCTTCTTACTGTAGAAATCAGCATCAGTATAATTTGAGGAAACGAGATTTGCGATTTTTTGTGGGCGATCGAGTTTTGAAACGGAATTTTGTAAAATCAAATAAAGGTGATGCCATTTCTGCTAAGTTTTGTCAGAAATATGTTCCCTGTACTGTCGTTAGGGTAATATCTCCTTTAGTATATGAATTAAAAGACAATTCGACAAATAGACGAATTGGTCAATTTCATATAAAGGATTTACTCCCTGATAATACAACAGATGAGGCAACATCTTCATCTTCAGAGGAAGATTAACTTAATGTCTATTAAGTTAACTTATTCCTATGAGTGTTATTGTTTTGGCTCGGTTTGGTTACGATTTGATATTTTCTTAGATTTTTGTTATTAATCACCAGATTTGATATATCTACAGCTTATACTTTGATTAGTATCTGTTTATAATTAGTTAAAATTATTAAGGCCATTAGAGTGTTTACTTATATTAGATGTTGCATTGGTATGGAACTAAATATTGTAATGCTACTATACTGTGCTATATGTTTATGTGTTGTATAACCTATGTTCCCATTTTGCTTACTTGTTTTGCCAGGTTGGAAAGAATGTTGTAATTTTTTTATGGATTTGATTCCGTTTATTGGTCATGATCAAGTTATATAGGAACATGTATCTGAATGTGCTATGTGGGATGGTTTTTTGTTATGTCATTAGGAATTTATATAGATAATCAGTATGCATAATTTTAGTACACTTCTATATTATATAGACTATTCTGCCTGTGTATATGTGACTGAATATGTGGGTTCGAAGTTTTAGTTCAATTGTTGGCCTCAGTTGTGCAATGAATTTCGGAATTCACCATTTTCATGACAAGTTGTACAGTTATCTAGGCAGTAGAACGTCTTAGGATTTGAACATTTAGCTTTAATCCTTAATATTTTCAGACTTTGGTCTAATATAAGAATTGTTGTTCCTTAGCTGATTTATTATTCTTACTTATAAAATAGTTTATTCAAGTCATGGATTGCTCCCTTTACAGCTAACATGTTTAGATTACAGTTATGGATAGTGATTCCATATTTTGGCAACAAATGACCATTTATAGTTATTTTCACTTCTTTCCTCAGGCACTTATCTATATTTTGGTATATTGAATTAGGAATTATCTTGTTCTCTTTTATTAATATCAGAACGAATTATAAATCTGCAGTTTCTTCAGAAATTGGTCTACTCGTTCTTGATGTTCTGTTTTGTTATTATTCCTACCTTAACCCTTACTGTTTTGCTATGGTTGTTAGAGTTACTGGCACATTAAACTCTTTTTAGTGCTCTTATGTTAGATATTCTTATAAATTTGTTGTAGCTACCTGCTATAGTTATCGAGTATCAGCATAAGTTAATTTTGTTGTTTTTTCTAGTTTTTATTTTTGGTCTTTATTTTGGATCCCAAATGTACTGATGGCAGATCATCAGGATGGAATCGATTTTATGGCTGTCCTTTTGTTTAAGCCGTTAGTCCCACATTTTGATCCAATAATTTATTTGATGAATTTTAAGGTTAGGCACATATTACCGGATGTGGGTATATGTGGACCTACCATATTTGGTTTATTTGGTTATAGTGTGAATTGGGTCATTATTTGCCTGATTGATTATCTTTGGATATGCTACTTTATAAATCTGTTGTCCACTGTATGGTCAATTTTGGATTTACCATCCAATTCGACACTTATATTGTTGTCTATACATTGGGTATTTTTTATTGTTACTTATATTGTTTTATATAAGTATGTTGGTACTTTTATTATTACTTATTATTGTGTATCGGTCCACCCATTTGCCTGATTGATTATTCCTTGGATATGCTCTTCTATAAATCTGTTGTCCATTGATGAGTCAATTTTGGAACCAGGGTCCGATTGCACATTATTTTGGATTATTTGCATTGAGTATTTGTAGTACTAGTCTATACTATGCTATGTTAAAGCTTTACTTTAATTTTACTCTAGATAGTATGTGACTTTGTACTTAGTTACATGTGGGTATCTTTATATGAAACCATATCTTTGTTTCTACATCACTCATAATCTGTGGTTAATGATAATCGTGTGAATCAATGTAGATTGTTTTGGAAATATTTTAGTGAGTTAATATAGTTTATAGCTGTACTTGGCAAATTGTTGCCATGGCTATAATTTTTATATATATAAGTTTATTTTTTCTTCTCGATTCTTGATTGCTCCACATATGGTTAAAGTATTGGTTAACCTACATCTAACCAATCAGTCAAGTAAAAAAAAAAAAAAAAAAAATTTTTTCACTAAAAATTTTTTTTCTCCAAGTAAGAGGGGAATGTAACGAGTCCGTTACTTAAATAATCGTTTACCTTCTTTTTGTGACTGGAATCTTTTAATTTAATTCTAAATTAAATTCATATTAAAATATTCTTAAACTGAATATTTAAATAACTCCCAGTAAATTTTATTTTCTGATATTGGCATTAAACTGCGCCCTCAGCGGTGAAATTCTGAAAGTACATTTATTCTGCGACGTGTAAAATCTCAACTTGTCACTTGTTAACTGGATGTGAGTGAATAAACATCTCAGAGTAGAGCGGCTGGGAGTCCATTTTTTTTCCCGAATTTAGTTTAAGTTTATTTTTTATGTGAAGAGCTGTTATTTTAGAAGAAACCATTTGAGTTATTTTGTTGTTTTGTACGAGGATATTTTCAGTTGGATCACCCTAGCCGGTAAGATAACATTACAAATAAATTATAAGGAAAAATCCTTCATACCATCCGCCATTGTTAGTAAAATTCAGACTTATTTTAATTTCGTCTTTGATAAGTATCTCATATATTTGATACATGTTATATTTCACCTTATTTCATTAAGGAAAAGTTTTATACCTAAATAAATTATAAGTATTAGATTCTATATCTATCTCAAATTTTTATTTCCTTTCAAGAGTTAAAGTAAACAATTATGTATTTCAATTTCATACCATTTAAACCGGCTAATATTTCTTTTTTTTCTATTCTATTTAATATAAAGATCATGTTTTCCGTTAAAATTATCTATTTAATATATCCATACATTATAAAAACATTGTCACACCATTCGAAGGTCACTATTTACCGAAAACCATTAAGGTTTTTATTTCAATAAGGTCACTTCCTGACATTTTTTGTATCGCCTTTCAAGATTGATAACCCTTGTGTTTTTCCTTACCTTTTGTATGTACAAAAACATGGAGTAACACAACTGTTTTTTTAGCCTACTCAAGAATCCAGTTACAAGTCAGGGGAAGAATTATTTTTTAGTTGGGGTTATACTTAATAAGGGGAAGGAGTTTCAAGTTGGTTTTTTATGGGAAATTAAGAAGCAGTTTAAAGGGACGTATTTGTCCAATAGTACCTGATCCAGGGAATACAGGTTTGGTATCTTGTTACCACCTGAGTCCAGTTCTCCACTCTTCGAGGGAAACCGACAGGAAGAACTGACTTATTTTTTTTTATTATCATTCAATTACTTTAAATAATTTTTTTTTATGTCCTCTTCAAGGTTTAACTTTTGGTTCAATTTTTAATAACAAAAACTATCCTTAATAATAAATATTTTCAATTTTTCCTAAAAAAAACATTTTATCATTGTAATTTAATTTAATTATTTATTGTTTACCAAGGGATGAGGTTATAACTCTCCCTTGAATTTCTCTTTGTTAGGTTATTGTGTGCACACATATCCCGGAGAATTTTTACTTAAAAACCTAAACAATTTTTGAACGAAAACTAACTATTAGTGAGTAGTATATAATTATATTTATTATTTATACATTATTTTTGGATCTAACTTTTGTCACAATTTGAAATTTTTAAGGGGTAAATTGTTTTATAATTATTCAGGGATTTTACTGTAAATATAGATAAGTTAATTGTATATAAGAGGTGATGGGTCATATATAAGTGTTTAAAATAGTCTGTACATAAAATTGGTAATTATTAAAGGTGTGGTTAAAATTTAATATTTCAATTAGTACCTATCTTTCTTATATTTCAGCAATACAAGATATCTCGGAAGAAAACATTTAACTTCCTGGCGCCCAAGTATTCACTAGAGCAACTTTTACTTTTCATCTGTTTATTTCTTGGTGGTTTTCTTGTCATTAGTTCTTATATCTTACGGTCTCTGTAGGGCATGCAAATTGGCCGAATCCTTCTTTGAGTGTCAAGTGGTCATTCTCCTGCATAGTCGCTAGCCAACACTTAATTCTGCTATAATTTAAAATTCATATTTACTCTTTATTTATTTCTTCTACATAATTTATTTCTATCTAATCCCTTCCATCTTCTGTTATTCCACATATTAGTTTGTTGGTGTATCAAGGTACATTTTAGAGTTTACCCTATTGCTACACTGCACATTTTTGCCCCACATTCTTCATTTTTGTTACAACTACTTGCCAAAGCTGAGTTCTTATCTCTGTAAGCCGAACGGACACACACACTCACACACACACGAACGCACACACGCACACACACGCACACACACACACACACACAAATACACTCTTCACCTCTCGACTCCTACCCATTAGTCGCCTCTTACGACAGGCATGTCCTTCTTGCCTCGGCCGTATTTTTATCTCTGCAAGCCGAACGGACACACACACACACGCACACACACACACACGCACACACAAACACACGCACACAGGCACACACACATACACTTTTCACCTCTCGACTCCTACTTATTAGTCGCCCCTTACAAAAGGCAAGGCCTTCTTGCCTCGGCCGTATTTTTATCTCTGCAAGCCAAACAGACACACACACATACACACACACTTACACACGCACACACACGCACACACTCACACACACACATACACTCTTCACCTCTCGACTCCTACCCATTAGTCGCCTCTTACGACAGGCATAGCCTTCTTGCCACCGCTGTTTTCTTGTCTCTGCGAGCGAAGGGACACACACACATACACACACACTCACACACACACGCACACGCACACACTCTCCACCTCTTGACTCCTATCCATTAGTCGCCTCTTACGACAGGCATGGCCTTCTTGCCACCGCTGTTTTCTTATCTCTGCGAGCGAAGGGACACACACACACATACACACACACTCACACACACACACGCACACACGCACGCACACACGCACACACTCATACACTCACACACACACATACATTCTTCACCTCTCGACTCCTACCTATTAGTCGCCTCTTACGACAGGCAGGGCCTTCTTCCTCGGCCGTGTTCTTATCTCTGCAAGCCGAACGGACACACACACATACTCACACACGCACACACACACGCACACACGCACACACACAAATACACTCCTCACCTCTCGACTCCTACCTATTAGTCGCCTCTTACGACAGGCAGGGCCTTCTTCCTCGGTCGTGTTCTTATCTCTGCAAGCCGAACTAACACACACTCATACTCACACACGCACACACACGCACACACGCACACACACACATACACTCTTCACCTCTCGACTCCTACTTATTAGTCGCCCACTCTTCACCTCTCGACTCCTACCCATTAGTCGCCCGGTACGATTTGCATGGCCTTCTTGCCACGGCTGTTTGCTTATCTCTGCGAGCCGAAGGGACACACACACATACACACACACACACACACTCACAAACACACACACACGCACGCATACACGCACACACACACATACACTCACACACACACAAACACGCACACACGCACACACACATACATTCTTCACCTCTCGACTCCTACCTATTAGTCGCCTCTTACGACAGGCAGGGCCTTCTTGCCTCGGCCGTGGTCTTATCTCTGCGAGCCGACCGCACACACACACACTCACACACACACATACACACACACTTACACGCACACAGGCTCACACGCACACATGCACACGCACACGCACACGCACACGCACACGCACACGCACACGCACACGCACACGCACACGCACACGCACACACTCTCCACCTCTCGACTCCTATCCATTAGTCGCCTCTTAAGACAGGCAGGGCCTTCTTGCCACGGACGTATTCTTATCTCTGCAAGCCGAACGGACACACACACATACTCACACACGCACACACACACGCACACACGCACACACACACAAATACACTCCTCACCTCTCGACTCCTACCTATTAGTCGCCTCTTACGTTAGGCAGGGCCTTCTTGCCTCGGTCGTGTTCTTATCTCTGCAAGCCGAACTAACACACATTCATACTCACACACGCACACACACGCACACACGCACACACACACACATACACTCTTCACCTCTCGACCCTACTTATTAGTCGCCCACTCTTCACCTCTCGACTCCTACCCATTAGTCGCCCGGTACGATTTGCATGGCCTTCTTGCCACGGCTGTTTGCTTATCTCTGCGAGCCGAGCGGACACACACACTCACACACACACATACATTCTTCACCTCTCGACTCCTACCTATTAGTCGCCTCTTACGACAGGCAGGGCCTTCTTGCCTCGGCCGTGTTCTTATCTCTGCAAGCCGAACGGACACACACACACATACTCACACACGCACACACACACGCACACACGCACACACACACATACACTCTTCACCTCTCGACTCCTATCTATTAGTCGCCTCTTACGATAGGCAGGGCCTTTTTGTCTCGGTCGTGTTCTTATTTCTACAAGCCAAACTAACACACACACATACTCACACAAGCACACACACACGCCCACACGCACACACACACATACACTCTTCACCTCCCAACTCCTACTTATTAGTCGCCCCTTACAAGAGGCAGATCCTTCTTGCCTCGGCCGTATTCTTATCTCTGCAAGCCAAACGGACACAGACACATACACACACACTCACACACGCACACACACGCATACAGGCACACACACACACACACATACACTCTTCACCTCTCAACTCCTACCCATTAGTCGCCTCTTACGACAGGCAGGGCCTTCTTGCCACGGCCGTGTTCCAATCTCTGCGAGCCGACCGCACACACACACACTCACACACACACATACATACACACTTACACGCACACAGGCACACACGCACACATGCACACGCACACGCACACGCACACGCACACGCACACGCACACACTCTCCACCTCTCGACTCCTATCCATTAGTCGCCTCTTAAGACAGGCAGGGCCTTCTTGCCACGGACGTATTCTTATCTCTGCGGGCCGAACGGACACACACACACTCACACACACACACACACACATACACTCTTAACCTCTCGACTCCTACCCATTAGTCGCCTCTTACGATATTCAGGGACTTCTTGCCACGGACGTATTCTTATCTCTGCAAGCCAAACGGACACACACATACTCACACACGCGCACACACACGCACACACGCACACACACATACACTCTTCACCTCTCGACTCCTACCTATTAGTCGCCCCTTACAACAGGCAGGGCCTTCTTGCCACAGCCATGTTCTTATCTCTGCGAGCCGAACGGACATACACACACACTCACACACACACGCACGCTCACACGCAGACACACACACGCACACACTCACACGCACACGCACACTCACACACTCTCCACCTCTCGACTCCTACCTATTAGTCGCCTCTTACGACAGGCAGGGCCTTCTTGCCTCGGCCGTGTTCTTATCTCTGCAAGCCGAACGGACACACACACATACTCACACACTCACACACACACGCACACACGCACACACACATACACTCTTCACCTCTCGACTCCTACCTATAAGTCGCCTCTTACGATAGGCAGGGCCTTCTTGCCTCGGTCGTGTTCTTATTTCTGCAAGCCGAACTAACACATGTGATGGGTAGCTCTTTCGGGGCGACAGACTCAGTAAAACACAGGTTTGAAATAAAAATAAATCTATTAATTTAGTATATACAATAAATAAAAATTAAAAAAAGGAGTTCTACGTTGTATACTTATAAAACAAAAACAAAATGAATTCTACGTTTCCGTCTGGGTCCCGCGATGAATGAATTCCCCGGCAAACGTCTATAAAAGAAAAGAAATTAATTAGTACTACTAATATACTCGCTTTCGCTTCAATTCAGCGAAAGCTCCGAATATGCTCGCAAACAAAATATTTAGCTGTGCAGACCCGCGGCAATGTTCAATACACAATGCCGACGGGTTCCGCTTGGCTAAGGACAGAGTATGATCCTGAATACGGAACTATCTCTGTCCAGAATGGCTCGCTGGTTCACTACACCAGCAAGTCAGGGAGCCTAGAGCGCTAGCTACAAGACTGTCTAATTCCGCTATTCACACGCCTTAAATAGCCGTTTGAATCCCACTACGCCGTCAGGTTGTAGAAGCGGATGCGCAAATATTGACACTCCCACGGTTCGAACTGTTAAACGATCAGAGCATCGTTACACACACACATACTCACACACGCACACACACACACGCACACACATACACACACATAAACTCTTCACCTGTCGACTCCTACCCATTAGTCGCCTCCTACGACAGGCAGGAACTTCTTGCCACGGCCGAGTTCTTATCTCTGTGAGCCGAACGGACACACACACTGACACACACACGCACGCACACACACACACACAAATACACTCTTCACCTCTCGACTCCTACCCATTAGTCGCCTCTTACGAAAGGCAGGGCCTTCTTGCCACGGCCGTGTTCTTATCTCTGCAAGCCGAACGGACACACACACATACTCAAACACGCACACACACACACACACGCACACAGGCACACACACACACATACACTCTTCACCTCTCGACTCCTACCTATTAGTCGCCTCTTACGACAGGGAGGGCCTTCTTGCCTCGGCCGTGTTCTTATCTCTGCAAGCCAAACATACACACACACATACTCACACACGCACACACACACGCACACACGCACACACACACATACACTCTTCACCTCTCGACTCCTACCTATTAGTCGCCTCTTACGATAGGCAGGGCCTTCTTGCCTCGGTCGTGTTCTTATTTCTGCAAGCCGCACTAACACACACACATACTCACACACGCACACACACACGCACACACGCACACACACATACACTCTTCACTTCCCGACTCCTACTTATTAGTCGCCCCTTACAAGAGGCAGATCATTCTTGCCTCGGCCGTATTCTTATCTCTGCAGCCAAACGGACACACACACATACACACACACTCACACACGCACACACATGCACACAGGCACACACATACACACATACACTCTTCACCTCTCGACTCCTACCCATTAGTCGCCTCTTACGACAGGCAGGGCCTTCTTGCCACGGCCGTGTTCTTATCTCTGCGAGCCGACCGCACACACACACACTCACACACACACGTACACACACACTTACACGCATACAGGCACACACGCATACACGCACACGCAAACGCACACGCACACGCACACGCACACACTCTCCACCTCTCGACTCCTATCCATTAGTCGCCTCTTAAGACAGGCAGGGCCTTCTTGCCACGGACGTATTCTTATCTCTGCAGGCCAAACGGACACACACACACTCACACACACACACACACATACACTCTTAACCTCTCGACTCCTACCCATTAGTCGCCTCTTACGACATTCAGGGACTTCTTGCCACGGACGTATTCTTATCTCTGCGAGCCGAACGGACATACACACACACTCACACACACACGCACGCTCACACGCAGACACACACACGCACACACGCACACGCACACGCACACGCACACACTCTATACCTCTCGACTCCTACCTATTAGTCGCCTCTTACGACAGGCAGGGCCTTCTTGCCACGGCCGTGTTCCAATCTCTGCGAGCCGACCGCACACACACACACTCACACACACACATACATACACACTTACACGCACACAGGCACACACGCACACATGCACACGCACACGCACACGCACACGCACACGCACACGCACACACTCTCCACCTCTCGACTCCTATCCATTAGTCGCCTCTTAAGACAGGCAGGGCCTTCTTGCCACGGACGTATTCTTATCTCTGCGGGCCGAACGGACACACACACACTCACACACACACACACACACATACACTCTTAACCTCTCGACTCCTACCCATTAGTCGCCTCTTACGACATTCAGGGCCTTCTTGCCCCGGACGTATTCTTATCTCTGCAGGCCGAACGGACACACACACACACTCACACACACATACATACACTCTTAACCTCTCGACTCCTACCCATTAGTCGCCTCTTACGACATTCAGGGACTTCTTGCCACGGACGTATTCTTATCTCTGCGAGCCGAACGGACATACACACACACTCACACACACACGCACGCTCACACGCAGACACACACACGCACACACGCACACGCACTCGCACTCGCACACACTCTCCACCTCTCGACTCCTACCTATTAGTCGCCTCTTACGACAGGCAGGGCCTTCTTGCCTCGGCCGT
>NW_027311885.1:3492500-3515000 GCF_040954645.1 Diabrotica undecimpunctata
ACACACACACAAACACGCACACACGCACACACAAATACATTCTTCACCTCTCGACTCCTACCCATTAGTCGCCTCTTACGACAGGCAGGGCCTTCTTGCCACGGCCGTGTTCTCATCTCTGCGAGCCGATCGGACACACACACACTGACACACACACATACACACACACACACACTCACACACGCACGCACACACGCACAGACACACATACACTCTTTACCTCTCGACTCCTACCCATTATTCTCCTCTTACGACAGGCAGGGAATTCTTGCCACGGCCGTGTTCTTATCTCTGCAACCCGAACGGACACACACACATACTCACACACGCACACGCACACGCACACGCACACACTCTCCACCTCTCGACTCCTATCCATTAGTCGCCTCTTACGACAGGCAGGGCCTTCTTGCCTCGGCCGTGTTCTTATTTCTGCAAGCCGAACGGACACACACACATACTCACACACGCACACACACACGCACACACGCACACACACATACACTCTTCACCTCTCGACTCTTACCTATTAGTCGCCTCTTACGATAGGCAGGGCCTTCTTGCCTCGGTCGTGTTCTTATTTCTGCAAGCCGAACTAACACACACACATACTCACACACGCACACACAGACGCACACACGCACACACACACATACACTCTTCACCTCCCGACTCCTACTTATTAGTCGCCCCTTACAAGAGGCAGATCCTTCTTGCCTCGGCCGTATTCTTATCTCTGCAAGCCAAACGGACACACACACATACACACACACTCACACACGCACACACACGCACACAGGCACACACACACACACACACACATACACTCTTCACCTCTCGACTCCTACCCATTAGTCGCCTCTTACGACAGGCAGGGCCTTCTTGCCACGGCCGTGTTCTTATCTCTGCGAGCCGACCGCCCACACACACACTCACACACACATACACACACACTTACACGCACACAGGCACACACGCACACATGCACACGCACACGCAAACGCACACGCACACACTCTCCACCTCTCGACTCCTATCCATTAGTCGCCTCTTAATACAGGCAGGGCCTTCTTGCCACGGACGTATTCTTGTCTCTGCGGGCCAAACGGACACACACACACTCACACACACACACACACACATACACTCTTAACCTCTCGACTCCTACCCATTAGTCGCCTTTTACGATATTCAGGGACTTCTTGCCACGGACGTATTCTTATCTCTGCAAGCCGAACGGACACACACACATACTCACACACGCGCACACACACGCACACACGCACACACACATACACTCTTCACCTCTCGACTCCTACCTATTAGTCGCCTCTTACGACAGGCAGGGCCTTCTTGCCACGGCCGTGTTCTCATCTCTGCGAGCCGATCGGACACACACACACACTGACACACACACATACACACACACACACTCACACACGCACGCACACACGCACAGACACACATACACTCTTTACCTCTCGACTCCTACCCATTATTCTCCTCTTACGACAGGCAGGGAATTCTTGCCACGGCCGTGTTCTTATCTCTGCAACCCGAACGGACACACACACATACTCACACACGCACACGCACACGCACACTCACACACTCTCCACCTCTCGACTCCTATCCACTAGTCGCCTCTTACGACAGGCAGGGCCTTCTTGCCTCGGCCGTGTTCTTATTTCTGCAAGCCGAACGGACACACACACATACTCACACACGCACACACACACGCACACACGCACACACACATACACTCTTCACCTCTCGACTCTTACCTATTAGTCGCCTCTTACGATAGGCAGGGCCTTCTTGCCTCGGTCGTGTTCTTATTTCTGCAAGCCGAACTAACACACACACATACTCACACACGCACACACAGACGCACACACGCACACACACACATACACTCTTCACCTCCCGACTCCTACTTATTAGTCGCCCCTTACAAGAGGCAGATCCTTCTTGCCTCGGCCGTATTCTTATCTCTGCAAGCCAAACGGATACACACACATACACACACACTCACACACGCACACACACGCACACAGGCACACACACACACACACACACACACACACACATACACTCTTCACCTCTTGACTCCTACCCATTAGTCGCCTCTTACGACAGGCAGGGCCTTCTTGCCACGGCCGTGTTCTTATCTCTGCGAGCCGACCGCACACACACACACTCACACACACACATACACACACACTTACACGCACACAGGCACACACGCACACATGCACACGCACACGCAAACGCACACGCACACACTCTCCACCTCTCGACTCCTATCCATTAGTCGCCTCTTAATACAGGCAGGGCCTTCTTGCCACGGACGTATTCTTGTCTCTGCGGGCCAAACGGACACACACACACTCACACACACACACACATACACTCTTAACCTCTCGACTCCTACCCATTAGTCGCCTTTTACGATATTCAGGGACTTCTTGCCACGGACGTATTCTTATCTCTGCAAGCCGAACGGACACACACACATACTCACACACGCGCACACACACGCACACACGCACACACACATACACTCTTCACCTCTCGACTCCTACCTATTAGTCGCCCCTTACAACAGGCAGGGCCTTCTTGCCACAGCCATGTTCTTATCTCTGCGAGCCGAACGGACATACACACACACTCACACACACACGCACGCTCACACGCAGACACACACACGCACACACGCACACGCACACGCACACTCACACACTCTCCACCTCTCGACTCCTACCTATTAGTCGCCTCTTACGACAGGCAGGGCCTTCTTGCCTCGACCGTGTTCTTATCTCTGCAAGCCGAACGGACCCACACACATACTCACACACGCACACACACACGCACACACGCACACACACATACACTCTTCACCTCTCGACTCCTACCTATTAGTCGCCTCTTACGATAGGCAGGGCCTTCTTGCCTCGGTCGTGTTCTTATTTCTGCAAGCCGAACTAACACACACACATACTCACACACGCACACACACACGCACACACATACACTCTTCACCTGTCGACTCCTACCCATTAGTCGCCTCCTACGACAGGCAGGAACTTCTTGCCACGGCCGAGTTCTTATCTCTGTGAGCCGAACGGACACACACACTGACACACACACACGCACGCACACACACACACCCACACACAAATACACTCTTCACCTCTCGACTCCTACCCATTAGTCGCCTCTTACGAAAGGCAGGGCCTTCTTGCCACGGCCGTGTTCTTATCTCTGCAAGCCGAACGGACACACACACATACTCACACACGCACACACACACGCACACACGCACACACACACATACACTCTTCACCTCTCGACTCCTACCTATTAGTCGCCTCTTACGACAGGCAGGGCCTTCTTGCCCCGGCCGTGTTCTTATCTCTGCAAGCCTAACGGACACACACACATACTCACATACGCACACACACACGCACACACGCACACACACACATACACTCTTCACCTCTCGACTCCTACCTATTAGTCGCCACTTACGATAGGCAGGGCCTTCTTGCCTCGGTCGTGTGCTTATTTCTGCAAGCCGAACTAACACACACACATACTCACACACGCACACACACACGCACACACGCACACACACACATACACTCTTCACTTCCCGACTCCTACTTATTAGTCGCCCCTTACAAGAGGCAGATCCTTCTTGCCTTGGCCGTATTCTTATCTCTGCAGCCAAACAAACACACACACATACACACACACTCACAAACGCACACACACGCACACACACACACACACACACACATACACTCTTCACCTCTCGACTCCTACCCATTAGTCGCCTCTTACGACAGGCAGGGCCTTCTTGCCACGGCCGTGTTCTTATCTCTACGAGCCGACCCCACACACACACACTCACACACACATACACACACATTTTCACGCACACAGGCACACACGCATACACGCACACGCAAACGCACACGCACACGCACACGCACACGCACACACTCTCCACCTCTCGACTCCTATCCATTAGTCGCCTCTTAAGACAGGCAGGGCCTTCTTGCCACGGACGTAATCTTATCTCTGCAGGCCGAACGGACACATACACACTCACACACACACACATACACTCTTAACCTCTCGACTCCTACTCTTTAGTCGCCTCTTACGACATTCAGGGACTTCTTGCCACGGACGTATTCTTATCTCTGCGAGCCGAACGGACATACACACACACTCACACACACACGCACGCTCTCACGCAGACACACACACGCACACACGCACACGCACACGCACACACTCTCCACCTCTCGACTCCTACCTATTAGTCGCCTCTTACGACAGGCAGGGCCTTCTTGCCTCGGCCGTGTTCTTATCTCTGCAAGCCGAACCGACAGAGATACATACTTACACACGCACACACACACGCACACACGCACACACACATGCACTCTTCACCTCTCGACTCCTACCTATTAGTCGCCCCTTACAACAGGCAGGGCCTTCTTGCCACAGCCATGTTCTTATCTCTGCGAGCCGAACGGACATACACACACACTCACACACACACGCACGCTCACACGAAGATACACACACGCACACACGCACACGCACACGCACACGCACACACTTTCCACCTCTCGACTCCTACATATTAGTCGCCTCTTACGACAGGCAGGGCCTTCTTGCCTCGGCCGTGTTCTTATCTCTGCAAGCCGAACGGACACACACACATACTTACACACGCACACACACACACGCACACACGCACACACACGTACACTTTTCACCTCTCGACTCCTACCAATTAGTCGCCTCTTACGATAGGCATGTCCTTCTTGCCTCGGCCGTATTCTAATCTCTGCGAGCCGAACGGACACACACATACATACACACACACACTTACACACGCACACACAAACGATCACACACACACACATACATTCTTCACCTCTCGGCTCCTACCCATTAGTCGCCTCTTACGACAGGCAGGGCCTTCTTGCCACGGCCGTGTTCTTATCTCTGCGAGCCGACCGCACACACACACACACTTACACGCACACAGGCACACACGCACACACACACACGCACACGCACACGCACACGCACACACTCTCCACCTCTCCACTCCTACCTATTAGTCGCCTCTTAGGACAGGCAGGGCCTTCTTGCCTCGGCCGTGTTCTTATCTCTGCAAGCCAAACGGACATACACACATACACACACACTCACACACGCACACTCACGCACACAGGCACACACACACACACATACATTCTTCACCCCTCGGCTCCTATCCATTAGTCGCCTCTTACGACATTTAGGGACTTTTTGCCACGGATGTATTCTTATCTCTGCAAGCCGAACTGACACACACACATACTTACACACGCACACACACGCACACACGCACACACACGTACACTCTTCACCTCTCGACTCCTACCAATTAGTCGCCTCTTACGATAGGCAGGGCCTTCTTGCCTCGGCCGTATTCTTATCTCTGCAAGCCAAACGGACATACACACATACACACACACTCACACACGCACACTCACGCACACAGGCACACACAGACATACATTCTTCACCTCTCGGCTCCTACCCATTAGTCGCCTCTTACGACAGGCACGGCCTTCTTGCCACGGCCGTGTTCTTATCTCTGCGAGCCTACCGCACACACACACACACTTACACGCACACAGGCACACACGCACACACACACACGCACACGCACACGCACACGCACACACTCTCCACCTCTCGACTCCTATCCATTAGTCGCCTCTTACGACATTCAGGGACTTCTTGCCACGGACGTATTCTTATCTCTGCAAGCCGAACGGACACACTCACACACACACGCACGCTCACACGCAGACACACACACGCACACACGCACACGCACACGCACACGCACACACTCTCCACCTCTCCACTCCTACCTATTAGTCGCCTCTTAGGACAGGCAGGGCCTTCTTGCCTCGGCCGTGTTCTTATCTCTGCAAGCCGAACAAACACACACCTACTCACACACACACGCACACACATACACTCTTAACCTCTCGACTCCTACCCATTAGTCGCCTCTTACGACATTCAGAGACTTCTTGCCACGGACGTATTCTTATCTCTGCAAGCCGAACGGACACACACACATACTCACACACGCGCACACACACGCACACACGCACACACACATAAACTCTTCACCTCTCGACTCCTACCTATTAGTCGCCCCTTACAACAGGCAGGGCCTTCTTGCTACAGCCATGTTCTTATCTCTGCGAGCCGAACGGACATACACACACACTCACAAACACACGCACGCTCACACGCAGACACACACGCACACACGCAGACGGACACGCACACACATACACTCTTCACCTCTCGACTCCTACCCATTATTCGCGTCTTACGACGGGCAGGAACTTCTTGCCACGGCCGAGTTCTTATCTCTGTGAGCCGAACGGACACACACATACATACACACACACACTTACACACGCACACACAAGGGAACAAACACACACACACACATACACATTTTTTATTTCTCGACTCCTACCAATTAGTCGCTCCTTACAGCAAGCATGGCCTTCTTGCCACGGCCGTATTCTTATCTATGCAAGCCGAACGGACACACACACCCATACACACACACACACTTACACACGCACAAACACATACACACGTACACACAAACGAACACACGCACACACACAAGTACACTCTTCATCTCTCGACTCCTATCCATTAGTCGCTCCTTACAGCAAGCATGGCCTTCTTGCCTCGGCCGTGTTCTTATCTCTGCAAGCCGAACGGACACACACACATACTCACACACGCACACACACACGCACACACGCACACACGCACACACACACATACACTCTTCACCTCTCGACTCCTACCTATTAGTCGCCTCTTACGATAGGCAGGGCCTTCTTGCCTCGGTCGTGTTCTTATTTCTGCAAGCCGAACTAACACACACACATACTCATACACGCACACACACGCACACAGGCACACACACACATACACTCTTCACCTCTCGACTCCTACCCATTAGTCGCCTCTTACGACAGGCAGGGCCTTCTTGCCACGGCCGTGTTCTTATCTCTGCGAGCCGACCGCACACACACACACTCACACACTCACACACACACATACACACACACTTACACGCACACAGGCACACACGCACACATGCAGACGCACACGCACACGCACACGCACACACTCTCCATCTCTCGACTCCTATCCATTAGTCGCCTCTTAAGACAGGCAGGGCCTTCTTGCCACTGACGTATTCTTATCTCTGCGGGCCGAACGGACACACACACACTCACACACACACACACACATACACTCTTAACCTCTCGACTCCTACCCATTAGTCGCCTCTTACGATATTCAGGGACTTCTTGCCACGGACGTATTCTTATCTCTGTAAGCCAAACGGACACACACACATACTCACACACGCGCACACACACGCACACACGCACACACACATACACTCTTCACCTCTCGACTCCTACCTATTAGTCGCCCCTTACAACTGGCAGGGTCTTCTTGCCACAGCCATGTTCTTATCTCTGCGAGCCGAACGGACATACACACACACTCACACACACACGCACGCTCACACGCAGACACACAGACGCACACACGCACACCCACACGCACACTCACACACTCTCCACCTCTCGACTCCTACTTATTAGTCGCCTCTTACGACAGGCAGGGCCTTCTTGCCTCGGCCGTGTTCTTATCTCTGCAAGCCGAACGGACACACACACATACTCACACACGCACACACACACACATACACGCACACACACATACACTCTTCACCTCTCGACTCCTACCTATTAGTCGCCTCTTACGATAGGCAGGGCCTTCTTGCCTCGGTCGTGTTCTTATTTCTGCAAGCCGAACTAACACACACACATACTCACACACGCACACACATACGCACACACATACACACACACATACACTCTTCACCTGTCGACTCCTACCCATTAGTCGCCTCCTACGACAGGCAGGAACTTCTTGCCACGGCCGAGTTCTTATCTTTGTGAGCCGAACGGACACACACACTGACACACACACGCACGCACACACACACACACACACACAAATACACTCTTCACCTCTCGACTCCTACCCATTAGTCGCCTCTTACGAAAGGCAGGAACTTCTTGCCACGGCCGAGTTCTTATCTCTGTGAGCCGAACGGACACACACATACATACACACACACACTTACACACGCACACACAAGGGAACAAACACACACACACATACACATTTTTTATCTCTTGACTCCTACCAATTAGTCGCTCCTTACAGCAAGCATGGCCTTCTTGCCACGGCCGTATTCTGATCTATGCAAGCCGAACGGACACACACACATACTCACACACGCACACACACACGCACACACGCACACACACACATACACTCTTCACCTCTCGACTCATACCTATTAGTCGCCTCTTACGATAGGCAGGGCCTTCTTGCCTCGGTCGTGTTCTTATTTCTGCAAGCCGAACTAACACACACACATACTCATACACGCACACACACGCACACAGGCACACACACACATACACTCTTCACCTCTCGACTCCTACCCATTAGCCGCCTCTTACGACAGGCAGGGCCTTCTTGCCACGGCCGTGTTCTTATCTCTGCGAGCCGACCGCACACACACACACACACACACACACATACACACACACTTACACGCACACAGGCACACACGCACACATGCAGACGCACACGCACACGCACACACTCTCCACCTCTCGACTCCTATCCATTAGTCGCCTCTTAAGACAGGCAGGGCCTTCTTGCCACGGACGTGTTCTTATCTCTGCAAGCCGAACGGACACACACACATACTCACACACGCACACACACACACATACACGCACACACACATACACTCTTCACCTCTCGACTCCTACCTATTAGTCGCCTCTTACGATAGGCAGGGCCTTCTTGCCTCGGTCGTGTTCTTATTTCTGCAAGCCGAACTAACACACACACATACTCACACACGCACACACATACGCACACACATACACACACATACACTCTTCACCTGTCGACTCCTACCCATTAGTCGCCTCCTACGACAGGCAGGAACTTCTTGCCACGGCCGAGTTCTTATCTCTGTGAGCAGAACGGACACACACACTGACACACACACGCACGCACACACACACACACACACACACACACTTACACACGCACAAACACATACACACGTACACACAAACGAACACACGCACACACACAAGTACATTCTTCACCACTCGACTCCTATCCATTAGTCGCTCCTTACAGCAAGCATGGCCTTCTTGCCTCGGACGTGTTCTTATCTCTGCAAGCCGAACGGACACACACACATACTCACACACGCACACACACACGCACACACGCACACACACACATACACTCTTCACCTCTCGACTCATCCCTATTAGTCGCCTCTTACGATAGGCAGGGCCTTCTTGCCTCGGTCGTGTTCTTATTTCTGCAAGCCGAACTAACACACACACATACTCATACACGCACACACACGCACACAGGCACACACACACATACACTCTTCACCTCTCGACTCCTACCCATTAGTCGCCTCTTACGACAGGCAGGGCCTTCTTGCCACGGCCGTGTTCTTATCTCTGCGAGCCGACCGCACACACACACACTCACACACACACATACACACACACTTCCACGCACACAGGCACACACGCACACATGCAGACGCACACGCTCACGCACACACTCTCCACCTCTCGACTCCTATCCATTAGTCGCCTCTTAAGACAGGCAGGGCCTTCTTGCCACGGACGTGTTCTTATCTCTGCAAGCCGAACGGACACACACACATACTCACACACGCACACACAAACACATACACGCACACACACATACACTCTTCACCTCTCGACTCCTACCTATTAGTCGCCTCTTACGATAGGCAGGGCCTTCTTGCCTCGGTCGTGTTCTTATTTCTGCAAGCCGAACTAACACACACACATACTCACACACGCACACATATACGCACACACATACACACACATACACTCTTCACCTGTCGACTCCTACCCATTAGTCGCCTCCTACGACAGGCAGGAACTTCTTGCCACGGCCGAGTTCTTATCTCTGTGAGCAGAACGGGCACACACACTGACACACACACGCACGCACACACACACACACACACACAAATACACTCTTCACCTCTCGACTCCTACCCATTAGTCGCCTCTTACGGAAGGCAGGGCCTTCTTGCCACGGCCGTGTTCTTATCTCTGCGGGCCGAACGGACACACACACACTCACACACACACGCACGCTCACACGCAGACACACACACGCACACACGCACATCCACACGCACACTCACACACTCTCCACCTCTCGACTCCTACCTATTAGTCGCCTCTTACGACAGGCAGGGCCTTCTTGCCTCGGCCGTGTTCTTATCTCTGCAAGCCGAACGGGCACACACACATACTCACACACGCACACACACACATACACGCACACACACATACACTCTTCACCTCTCGACTCCTACCTATTAGTCGCCTCTAACGATAGGCAGGGCCTTCTTGCCTCGGTCGTGTTCTTATTTCTGCAAGCCGAACTAACACACACACATACTCACACACGCACACACATACGCACACACATACACACACATACACTCTTCACCTGTCGACTCCTACCCATTAGTCGCCTCCTACGACAGGCAGGAACTTCTTGCCACGGCCGAGTTCTTATCTCTGTGAGCAGAACGGACACACACACTGACACACACACGCACGCACACACACACACACACACACACAAATACACTCTTCACCTCTCGACTCCTACCCATTAGTCGCCTCTTACGGAAGGCAGGGCCTTCTTGCCACGGCCGTGTTCTTATCTCTGCAAGCCGAACGGACACACACACATACTCACACACGCACACACACACACACGCACACAGGCACACACACACACACACATACACTCTTCACCTCTCGACTCCTACCTATTAGTCGCCTCTTACGATAGGCAGGGCCTTCTTGCCTCGGTCGTGTTCTTATTTCTGCAAGCCGAACTAACACACACACATACTCACACACGCACACACAGACGCACACACGCACACACACACATACACTCTTCACCTCTCGACTCCTACCTATTAGTCGCCTCTTACGATAGGCAGGGCCTTCTTGCCTCGGTCGTGTTCTTATTTCTGCAAGCCGAACTAACACACACACATACTCACACACGCACACACACACGCACACACATACACACACATACACTCTTCACCTGTCGACTCCTACCCATAAGTCGCCTCCTACGACAGGCAGGAACTTCTTGCCACGGCCGAGTTCTTATCTCTGTGAGCCGAACGGACACACACACTGACACACACACGCACGCACACACACACACCCACACACAAATACACTCTTCACCTCTCGACTCCTACCCATTAGTCGCCTCTTACGAAAGGCAGGGCCTTCTTGCCACGGCCGTGTTCTTATCTCTGCAAGCCGAACGGACACACACACATACTCACACACGCACACACAAATACACACGCACACAGGCACACCCACACACACATACACTCTTCACCTCTCGACTCCTACCTATTAGTCGCCTCTTACGACAGGCAGGGCCTTCTTGCCTCGGCCGTGTTCTTATCTCTGCAAGCCGAACGGACACACAAACATACTCACATACGCACACACACACGCACACACGCACACACACACATACACTCTTCACCTCTCGACTCCTACCTATTAGTCGCCACTAACGATAGGCAGGGCCTTCTTGCCTCGGTCGTGTGCTTATTTCTGCAAGCCGAACTAACACACACACATACTCACACACGCACACACACACGCACACAGGCACACCCACACACACATACACTCTTCACCTCTCGACTCCTACCCATTAGTCGCCTCTTACGACAGGCAGGGCCTTCTTGCCACGGCCGTGTTCTCTACGAGCCGACCCCACACACACACACTCACACACACATACACACACATTTTCACGCACACAGGCACACACGCATACACGCACACGCAAACGCACACGCACACGCACACGCACACGCACACACTCTCCACCTCTCGACTCCTATCCATGAGTCGCCTCTTAAGACAGGCAGGGCCTTCTTGCCACGGACGTAATCTTATCTCTGCAGGCCGAACGGACACACACACACTCACACACACACACATACACTCTTAACCTCTCGACTCCTACCCTTTAGTCGCCTCTTACGACATTCAGGGACTTCTTGCCATGGACGTATTCTTATCTCTGCGAGCCGAACGGACATACACACACACTCACACACACACGCACGCTCTCACGCAGACACACACACGCACACACGCACACGCACACGCACACGCACACACTCTCCACCTCTCGACTCCTACCTATTAGTCGCCTCTTACGACAGGCAGGGCCTTCTTGCCTCGGCCGTGTTCTTATCTCTGCAAGCCGAACCGACACAGATACATACTTACACACGCACACACACACGCACACACGCACACACACATGCACTCTTTACCTCTCGACTCCTACCTATTAGTCGCCCCTTACAACAGGCAGGGCCTTCTTGCCACAGCCATGTTCTTATCTCTGCGAGCCGAACGGACATACACACACACTCACACACACACGCACGCTCACACGAAGATACACACACGCACACACGCACACGCACACGCACACGCACACACTTTCCTCCTCTCGACTCCTACCTATTAGTCGCCTCTTAGGACAGGCAGGGCCTTCTTGCCTCGGCCGTGTTCTTATCTCTGCAAGCCAAACGGACATACACACATACACACACACTCACACACGCACACTCACGCACACAGGCACACACACACACACATACATTCTTCACCTCTCGGCTCCTATCCATTAGTCGCCTCTTACGACATTTAGGGACTTTTTGCCACGGACGTATTCTTATCTCTGCAAGCCGAACGGACACACACACATACTTACACACGCACACACACACGCACACACGCACACACACGTACACTCTTCACCTCTCGACTCCTACCAATTAGTCGCCTCTTACGATAGGCAGGGCCTTCTTGCCTCGGCCGTATTCTTATCTCTGCAAGCCAAACGGACATACACACATACACACACACACACACGCACACTCACGCACACAGGCACACACACACATACATTCTTCACCTCTCGGCTCCTACCCATTAGTCGCCTCTTACGACAGGCAGGGCCTTCTTGCCACGGCCGTGTTCTTATCTCTGCGAGCCTACCGCACACACACACACTTACACGTACACACGCACACACGCACACACACACACGCACACGCACACGCACACGCACACACTCTCCACCTCTCGACTCCTATCCATTAGTCGCCTCTTACGACATTCAGGGACTTCTTGCCACGGACGTATTCTTATCTCTGCAAGCCGAACGGACACACTCACACACACACGCAGACACACACGCACACACATACACTCTTAACCTCTCGACTCCTACCCATTAGTCGCCTCTTACGACATTCAGAGACTTCTTGCCACGGACGTATTCTTATCTCTGCAAGCCGAACGGACACACACACATACTCACACACGCGCACACACACGCACACACGCACACACACATAAACTCTTCACCTCTCGACTCCTACCTATTAGTCGCCCCTTACAACAGGCAGGGCCTTCTTGCTACAGCCATGTTCTTATCTCTGCGAGCCGAACGGACATACACACACACTCACAAACACACGCACGCTCACACGCAGACACACACGCACACACGCAGACGGACACGCACACACATACACTCTTCACCTCTCGACTCCTACCCATTATTCGCATCTTACGACGGGCAGGAACTTCTTGCCACGGCCGAGTTCTTATCTCTGTGAGCCGAACGGACACACACATACATACACACACACACTTACACACGCACACACAAGGGAACAAACACACACACACATACACATTTTTTATTTCTCGACTCCTACCAATTAGTCGCTCCTTACAGCAAGCATGGCCTTCTTGCCACGGCCGTATTCTTATCTATGCAAGCCGAACGGACACACACACCCATACACACACACACACTTACACACGCACAAACACATACACACGTACACACAAACGAACACACGCACACACACAAGTACACTCTTCATCTCTCGACTCCTATCCATTAGTCGCTCCTTACAGCAAGCATGGCCTTCTTGCCTCGGCCGTGTTCTTATCTCTGCAAGCCGAACGGACACACACACATACTCACACACGCACACACACACGCACACACGCACACACACACATACACTCTTCACCTCTCGACTCCTACCTATTGGTCGCCTCTTACGATAGGCAGGGCCTTCTTGCCTCAGTCGTGTTCTTATTTCTGCAAGCCGAACTAACACACACACATACTCATACACGCACACACACGCACACAGGCACACACACACATACACTCTTCACCTCTCGACTCCTACCCATTAGTCGCCTCTTACGACAGGCAGGGCCTTCTTGCCACGGCCGTGTTCTTATCTCTGCGAGCCGACCGCACACACACACACACTCACACACACACATACACACACACTTACACGCACACAGGCACACACGCACACATGCAGACGCACACGCACACGCACACGCACACACTCTCCATCTCTCGACTCCTATCCATTAGTCGCCTCTTAAGACAGGCAGGGCCTTCTTGCCACGGACGTATTCTTATCTCTGCGGGCCGAACGGACACACACACACACACTACCACACACACACACACACATACACTCTTAACCTCTCGACGCCTACCCATTAGTCGCCTCTTACGATATTCAGGGACTTCTTGCCACGGACGTATTCTTATCTCTGCAAGCCAAACGGACACACACACATACTCACACACGCGCACACACACGCACACCCGCACACACACATACACTCTTCACCTCTCGACTCCTACCTATTAGTCGCCCCTTACAACTGGCAGGGTCTTCTTGCCACAGCCATGTTCTTATCTCTGCGAGCCGAACGGACATACACACACACCCACACACACACGCACGCTCACACGCAGACACACAGACGCACACACGCACACCCACACGCACACTCACACACTCTCCACCTCTCGACTCCTACCTATTAGTCGCCTCTTACGACAGGCAGGGCCTTCTTGCCTCGGCCGTGTTCTTATCTCTGCAAGCCGAACGGACACACACACATACTCACACACGCACACACACACACATACACGCACACACACATACACTCTTCACCTCTCGACTCCTACCTATTAGTCGCCTCTTACGATAGGCAGGGCCTTCTTGCCTCGGTCGTGTTCTTATTTCTGCAAGCCGAACTAACACACACACATACTCACACACGCACACACATACGCACACACATACACACACACATACACTCTTCACCTGTCGACTCCTACCCATTAGTCGCCTCCTACGACAGGCAGGAACTTCTTGCCACGGCCGAGTTCTTATCTCTGTAAGCCGAACGGACACACACACTGACACACACACGCACGCACACACACACACACACACACAAATACACTCTTCACCTCTCGACTCCTACCCATTAGTCGCCTCTTACGAAAGGCAGGGCCTTCTTGCCACGGCCGTGTTCTTATCTCTGCTAGCCGAACGGACACACACACATACTCACACACGCACACACACACACACACACGCACACAGGCACACACACATACACATACACTCTTCACCTCTCGGCTCCTACCCATTAGTCGCCTCTTACGACAGGCAGGGCCTTCTTGCCACGGCCGTGTTCTTATCTCTGCGAGCCTACCGCACACACACACACACTTACACGCACACAGGCACACACGCACACACACACACGCACACGCACACGCACACGCACACACTCTCCACCTCTCGACTCCTACCCATTAGTCGCCTCTTACGAAAGGCAGGGCCTTCTTGCCACGGCCGTGTTCTTATCTCTGCAAGCCGAACGGACACACACACATACTCACACACGCACACACACACAAACGCACACAGGCACACACACACACACATACATTCTTCACCTCTCGACTCCTACCCATTAGTCGCCTCTTACGATAGGCAGGGCCTTCTTGCCTCGGTCGTGTTCTTATTTCTGCAAGCCGAACTAACACACACACATATTCACACACGCACACACATACGCACACACATACACACACACATACACTCTTCACCTGTCGACTCCTACCCATTAGTCGCCTCCTACGACAGGCAGGAACTTCTTGCCACGGCCGAGTTCTTATCTCTGTGAAACGAACGGACACACACATACATACACACACACACTTACACACGCACACACAAGGGAACAAACACACACACACATACACATTTTTTATCTCTCGACTCCTACCAATTAGTCGCTCCTTACAGCAAGCATGGCCTTCTTGCCACGGCCGTATTCTGATCTATGCAAGCCGAACGGACACACACCCATACACACACACACACTTACACACGCACAAACACATACACACGTACACACAAACGAACACACGCACACACACAAGTACATTCTTCATCTCTCGACTCCTATCCATTAGTCGCTCCTTACAGCAAGCATGGCCTTCTTGCCTCGGCCGTGTTCTTATCTCTGCAAGCCGAACGGACACACACACATACTCACACACGCACACACACACGCACACACGCACACACACACATACACTCTTCACCTCTCGACTCCTACCTATTAGTCGCCTCTTACGATAGGCAGGGCCTTCTTGCCTCGGTCGTGTTCTTATTTCTGCAAGCCGAACTAACACACACACATACTCATACACGCACACACACGCACACAGGCACACACACACATACACTCTTCACCTCTCGACTCCTACCCATTAGTCGCCTCTTACGACAGGCAGGGCCTTCTTGCCACGGCCGTGTTCTTATCTCTGCGAGCCGACCGCACACACACACACTCACACACACACATACACACACACTTACACGCACACAGGCACACACGCACACATGCAGACGCACACGCACACGCACACACTCTCCACCTCTCGACTCCTATCCATTAGTCACCTCTTAAGACAGGCAGGGCCTTCTTGCCACGGACGTATTCTTATCTCTGCGAGCCGAACGGACACACACACACTCACACACACACGCACGCTCATACGCAGACACACACACGCACACACGCACACCCACACGCACACTCACACACTCTCCACCTCTCGACTCCTACCTATTAGTCGCCTCTTACGATAGGCAGGGCCTTCTTGCCTCGGTCGTGTTCTTATTTCTGCAAGCCGAACTAACACACACACATACTCACACACGCACACACATACGCACACACATACACACACATACACTCTTCACCTGTCGACTCCTACCCATTAGTCGCCTCCTACGACAGGCAGGAACTTCTTTCCACGGCCGAGTTCTTATCTCTGTGAGCAGAACGGACACACACACTGACACACACACGCACGCACACACACACACACAAATACACTCTTCACCTCTCGACTCCTACCCATTAGTCGCCTCTTACGGAAGGCAGGGCCTTCTTGCCTCGGCTGTGTTCTTATCTCTGCAAGCCGAACGGACACACACACATACTCACACACGCACACACACACACACATACACGCACACACACATACACTCTTCACCTCTCGACTCCTACCTATTAGTCGCCTCTTACGATAGGCAGGGCCTTCTTGCCTCGGTCGTGTTCTTATTTGTGCAAGCCGAACTAACACACACACATACTCACACACGCACACACATACGCACACACATACACACACATACACTCTTCACCTGTCGACTCCTACCCATTAGTCGCCTCCTACGACAGGCAGGAACTTCTTGCCACGGCCGAGTTCTTATCTCTGTGAGCAGAACGGACACACACACTGACACACACACGCACGCACACACACACACACAAATACACTCTTCACCTCTCGACTCCTACCCATTAGTCGCCTCTTACGGAAGGCAGGGCCTTCTTGCCACGGCCGTGTTCTTATCTCTGCAAGCCGAACGGACACACACACATACTCACGCACGCACACACACACACACGCACACAGGCACACACACACACACATACACCCTTCACCTCTCGACTCCTACCTATTAGTCGCCTTTTACGATAGGCAGGGCCTTCTTGCCTCGGCCGTGTTCTTATTTCTGCAAGCCGAACTAACACACACACATACTCACACACCCACACACATACGCACACACATACACACACACATACACTCTTCACCTGTCGACTCCTACCCATTAGTCGCCTCCTACGACAGGCAGGAACTTCTTGCCACGGCCGAGTTCTTATCTCTGTGAGCCGAACGGACACACACACTGATACACACACGCACGCACACACACACACACACACAAATACACTCTTCACCTCTCGACTCCTACCCATTAGTCGCCTCTTACGAAAGGCAGGTCCTTCTTGCCTCGGCCGTGTTCTTATCTCTGCAAGCCGAACGGACACACACAAATACTCACACATGCACACACACACGCACACACGCAAACACACATACACTCTTCACCTCTCGACTCCTACCTATTAGTCGCCTCTTACGATAGGCAGGGCCTTTTTGCCTCGGTCGTGTTCTTATTTCTGCAAGCCGAACTAACACACACACATACTCACACACGCACACACACACGCACACACGCAAGCGGATGCGCAAATATTGATACTCCCACGGTTCGAACTGTTAAACGATCAGAGCATCGTTACACACACACATACTCACACACGCACACACACACACGCACACACATACACACACATAAACTCTTCACCTGTCGACTCCTACCCATTAGTCGCCTCCTACGACAGGCAGGAACTTCTTGCCACGGCCGAGTTCTTATCTCTGTGAGCCGAACGGACACACACACTGACACACACACGCACGCACACACACACACACACACAAATACACTCTTCACCTCTCGACTCCTACCCATTAGTCGCCTCTTACGAAAGGCAGGGCCTTCTTGCCACGGCCGTGTTCTTATCTCTGCAAGCCGAACGGACACACACATACTCACACACGCACACACACACACACACGCACACAGGCACACACACACACACACATACACTCTTCACCTCTCGACTCCTACCTATTAGTCGCCTCTTACGACAGGCAGGGCCTTCTTGCCTCGGCCGTGTTCTTATCTCTGCAAGCCCAACATACACACACACATACTCACACACGCACACACACACGCACACACGCACACACACACATACACTCTTCACCTCTCGACTCCTACCTATTAGTCGCCTCTTACGATAGGCAGGGCCTTCTTGCCTCGGTCGTGTTCTTATTTCTGCAAGCCGCACTAACACACACACATACTCACACACGCACACACACACGCACACACGCACACACACATACACTCTTCACCTCCCGACTCCTACTTATTAGTCGCCCCTTACAAGAGGCAGATCATTCTTGCCTCGGCCGTATTCTTATCTCTGCAGCCAAACGGACACACACACATACACACACACTCACACACGCACACACACGCACACAGGCACACACATACACACATACACTCTTCACCTCTCGACTCCTACCCATTAGTCGCCTCTTACGACAGGCAGGGCCTTCTTGCCACGGCCGTGTTCTTATCTCTGCGAGCCGACCGCACACACACACACTCACACACACATACACACACACTTACACGCATACAGGCACACACGCATACACGCACACGCAAACGCACACGCACACGCACACACTCTCCACCTCTCGACTCCTATCCATTAGTCGCCTCTTAAGACAGGCAGGGCCTTCTTGCCACGGACGTATTCTTATCTCTGCAGGCCAAACGGACACACACACACTCACACATACACACATACACTCTCCACCTCTCGACTCCTATCCATTAGTCGCCTCTTAAGACAGGCAGGGACTTCTTGCCACGGACGTATTCTTATCTCTGCGAGCCGACCAGACATACACACACACTCACACACACACGCACGCTCACACGCAGACACACACACGCACACACGCACACGCACACGCACACGCACACACTCTATACCTCTCGACTCCTACCTATTAGTCGCCTCTTACGACAGGCAGGGCCTTCTTGCCTCGGTCGTGTTCCTATTTCTGCAAGCCGAATTAACACACACACATACTCACACACGCACACACACACGCACACACACACATACACTCTACACCTCCCGACTCCTACTTATTAGTCGCCCCTTACAAGAGGCAGATCCTTCTTGCCTCGGCCGTATTCTTATCTCTGCAGCCAAACGGACACACACACATACACACACACTCACACACGCACACACACGCACACAGGCACACACACACACACATACACTCTTCACCTCTCGACTCCTACCCATTAGTCGCCTCTTACGACAGGCAGGGCCTTCTTGCCACGGCCGTGTTCTTATCTCTGCGAGCCGACCGCACACACACACACTCACACACACATACACACACACTTACACGCACACAGGCACACACGCACACACGCACACGCAAACGCACACGTACACGCACACGCACACATCCTCCACCTCTCGACTCCTATCCATTAGTCGCCTCTTAAGACAGGCAGGGCCTTCTTGCCCCGGACGTATTCTTATCTCTGCAGGCCGAACGGACACACACACACTCACACACACATACATACACTCTTAACCTCTCGACTCCTACCCATTAGTCGCCTCTTACGACATTCAGGGACTTCTTGCCACGGACGTATTCTTATCTCTGCGAGCCGAACGGACATACACACACACTCACACACACACGCACGCTCACACGCAGACACACACACGCACACACGCACATGCACTCGCACACGCACACACTCTCCACCTCTCGACTCCTACCTATTAGTAGCCTCTTACGACAGGCAGGGCCTTCTTGCCTCGGCCGTGTTCTTATCTCTGCAAGCCGAACGGACACACACACATACTTACACACGCACACACACACGCACACACGCACACACACATACACTCTCCACCTCTCGACTCCTACCTATTAGTAGCCTCTTACGACAGGCAGGGCCTTCTTGCCACAGCCATGTTCTTATCTCCGCGAGCCGAACGGACATACACACACACTCACACACACACGCACGCTCACACGAAGACACACACACGCACACACGCACACGCACACGCACACACTCTCCACCTCTCGACTCCTACCTATTAGTCGCCTCTTACGACAGGCAGGGCCTTCTTGTCTCGGCCGTGCTCTTATCTCTGCAAGCCGAACCGACACACACACATACTTACACACGCACACACACACGCACACACGTACACTCTTCACCTCTCGACTCCTACCAATTAGTCGCCTCTTACGATAGGCAGTGCCTTCTTGCCTCGGCCGTATTCTTATCTCTGCAAGCCAAACGGACATACACACATACACAAACACTCACACACGCACACACACGCACACAGGCACACACACACACACATACATTCTTCACCTCTCGACTCCTACCCATTAGTCGCCTCTTACGACAGGCAGGGCCTTCTTGCCACGGCCGTGTTCTTATCTCTGCGAGCCGACCGCACACACACACACTTACACGCACACAGGCACACACGCACACACGCACACGCACACGCACACGCACACGCACACGCACACACTCTCCACCTCTCGACTCCTATCCATTAGTTGCCTCTTACGACATTCAGGGACTTCTTGCCACGGACGTATTCTTATCTCTGCAAGCCGATCGGACACACACACATACTCACACACGCGCACACACACGCACACACGCACACACACATACACTCTTTACCTCTCGACTCCTACCCATTAGTCGCCCTTTACAACAGGCAGGGCCTTCTTGCTACAGCCATGCTCTTATCTCTGCGAGCCGAACGGATATACACACACACTCACACACACACGCACGCTCACACGCAGACACACAGACGCACACACGCACACGCACACGCACACGCACACGCACACACTTTCCACCTCTCGACTCCTACCTACTAGTCACCTCTTAGGACAGGCAGGGCCTTCTTGCCTCGGCCGTGTTCTTATCTCTGCAAGCCGAACGGACACACACACATACTCACACACACACACGCACACACATACACTCTTAACCTCTCGACTCCTACCCATTAGTCGCCTATTACGACATTCAGGGACTTCTTGCCACGGCCGTATTCTTCCCTCTGCAAGCCGAACGGACACACACACATACTCACACACGCGCACACACACGCACACACGCATACACACATACACTCTTCACCTCTCGACTCCTACCTATTAGTCGCCCTTTACAAC
>NW_027311885.1:3520000-3540000 GCF_040954645.1 Diabrotica undecimpunctata
TAGTCGCCTCTTAAGACAGGCAGGGCCTTCTTGCCACGGCCGTATTCTTATCTCTGCGAGCCGAACGGACACACACATACATACACACACACTTACACACGCACACACAAACGAACACACACACATACACACATACACTCTTCATCTCTCGACTCCTACCAATTAGTCGCTCCTTACAGCAAGCGTGGCCTTCTTGCCACGGCCGTATTCTTATCCCTGCAAGCCAAACAGACACACACACTCATACACACACACTCACACAAGCACAAACACACACACACACATACACTCTTCACCTCTCGACTCCTACCTTTTAGTCGCCTCTTACGATAGGCAGGGCCTTCTTGCCGCGGTCGTGTTCTTATCTCTGCAAGCCGAACTAACACACACACATACTCACACACGCACACACACACGCACACACACATACACTCTTCACCTCCCGACTCCTTCGACAAGAAACATTCGGATGCAAATACACTCTTCACCTCTCGACTCCTACCCATTAGTCGGCTCTTACGACAGGCATGGACTTATTGCCTCGGCCGTATTCTTATCTCTGCAAGCCAAACAGACACACACACATACACACACACTTACACTCTTCACCTCTCGGCTCCTACCCATTAGTCGTCTCTTACGACAGGCAGGGCCTTCTTGCCACGGCCGTGTTCTCATCTCTGCGAGCCTACCGGACACACACACACTGACACAGACACATACACACACACACTCACACACGCACGCACACACGCACAGACACACATACACTCTTCACCTCTCGACTAGTACCCATTATTCTCCTCTTACGACAGGCAGGGACTTCTTGCCACGGCCGTGTTCTTATCTCTGCAACCCGAACGGACACACACACATACTCACACACGCACACGCACACGCACACGCACACACTCTTTACCTCTCGACTCCTATCCATTAGTCGCCCCTTACGACAGGCATGGCCTTCTTGCCACCGCTGTTTTCTTATCTCTGCGAGCGAAGGGACACACACACATACACACACACTCACACACACACGCAGATACGCACGCACACACACACACACTTATACACTCACACACACACATACATTCTTCACCTCTCGACTGCTACCTATTAGTCGCCTCTTACGACAGGCAGGACCTTCTTGCCTCGGCCGTGTTCTTATCTCTGCAAGCCGAACGGACACACACATACTCACACACGCACACACACACACAAACACTCTTCACCTCTCGACTCCCACCCATTAGTCGCCCCGTACGATTTGCATGGCCTTCTTGCCACGGCTGTTTTCTTATCTCTGCGAGCCGAAGGGACACACACACGCCCCTTACAAGAGGCAGATCCTTCTTGCCTCGGCCGTATTCTTATCTCTGCAAGCCGAACGGACACACACATACTCACACACGCACCCACGCACGCACACACGCACACACACACACACACATACACACTTCACCTTTCGACTCCTGACCATTAGTCGCCTTTTATGACAGGCAGGCACTACTTGCCACAGCCGAGTTCTTATCTCTGTGAGCCAAACGGACACACACACTCACCCACACACGCACTCACACACGCACACACGCACACACACACACAAACACTCTTCACCTCTCGACTCCTACCTATTAGTCGCCTCTTACGTTAGGCAGGGCTTTCTTGCCTCGGTCGTGTTCTTATCTCTGCAATCCGAACTAACACACACACATACTCACACACGCACACACACGCACACACGCACACACACATACACTCTTCACCTCTCGACTCCTACTTATTAGTCGCCCACTCTTCACCTCTCGACTCCTACCCATTAGTCGCCCCGTACGATTTGCATGGCCTTCTTGCCACGGCTGTTTTCTTATCTCTGCGAGCCGAAGGGACACACACACACACACACACACACACTCACAAACACACACACACACGCACGCACACACGCACACACACACATACACTCACACACACACACAAACACGCACACACGCACACACACATACATTCTTCACCTCTTGACTCCTACCTATTAGTCGCCTCTTACGACAGGCAGGGCCTTCTTGCCTTGGCCGTGTTCTTATCTCTGCAAGCCAAACGGACACACACACATACTCACACACGCACACACACACGCACACACGCACACACACACACATACACTCTTCACCTCTCGACTCCCACCTATTAGTCGCCTCTTACAATTGGCAGGGCCTTCTTGCCTCGGTCGTGTTCTTATTTCTGCAAGCCAAACTAACACACATACATACTCACACACGCACACACACACGCACACACGCACACACACATACACTCTTCACCTCCCGACTCCTACTTATTAGTCGCCTCTTACGATAGGCAGGGCCTTCTTGCCTCGGCCGTGTTCTTATCTCTGCAAGCCAAACGGACACACACACATACCCACACACGCACACACACACGCACACACGCACACACACACATACATTCTTCACCTCTCGACTCCTACCTATTAGTCGCCTCTTACGACAGGCAGGACCTTCTTGCCTCGGCCGAGTTCTTATCTCTGCAAGCCGAACGGACACACACATACTCACACACGCACACACACACGCACACACGCACACACACATACACTCTTCACCTCCCGACTCCTACTTATTAGTCGCCTCTTACGATAGGCAGGGCCTTCTTGCCACAGCCATGTTCTTATCTCTGCGAGCCGAACGGACATACACACACACACAAACACACGCACGCTCACACACAGACACACACGCACCCACGCACACGCACACGCACACGCACACACTCTCCACCTCTCGACTCCTATCCATTAGTCACCTCTTAAGACAGGCAGGGCCTTCTTGCCACGGCCGTGTTCTTATCTCTGCGAGTCGAACGGACACACACACTTACACACACACGCACGCACACACGCACACACACACGCACCCACGCACACGCACACGCACACGCACACACTCTCCACCTCTCAACTCCTATCCATTAGTCGCCTCTTACAACAGGCAGGGCCTTCTTGCCACGGCCGTGTTCTTATCTTTGCGAGTCGAACGGACACACACACTTACACACACACGCACGCACACACGCACACACACACGCACCCACGCACGCACACACGCACACACACACACTCACACACGCACAAACACACGCACACACACACACACATACACACTTCACCTTTCGACTCCTAACCATTAGTCGCCTTTTACGACAGGCAGGCACTACTTGCCACAGCCGAGTTCTTATCTCTGTGAGCCAAACGGACACACACACTCACACACACACGCACTCACACACGCACACACACGCACCCACGCACACGCACACGCACAAGCACACGCACACGCACACACTCTCCACCTCTCGACTCCTATCTATTAGTCGCCTTTTAAAACAGGCAGGGCCTTCTTGCCACGGCCGTATTGTAATCTCTGCGAGCCGAGCGGACACACACACACACTCACACACACACACATACACTCTTCACCTCTCGATTCCTACCTTTTATTCGCCTCTTACGAGAGGCAGGGCCTTCTTGCCCCGGCCGTGTTCTAATCTCTGCGAGCCGAACGGACACACACATACATACACACACACTTACACACGCACACACAAACGAACACACACACACACACACATACACTCTTCATCTCTCGACTCCTACCAATTAGTCGCTCCTTACAGCAAGCATGGCCTTCTTGCCACGGCCATATTCTTATCCCTGCAAGCCGAACAGACACACACACTCATACACACACACTCACACAAGCACAAACACACACACACACACATACACTCTTCACCTCTCGACTCCTACCTTTTAGTCGCCTGTTACGATAGGCAGGGCCTTCTTGCCGCGGTCGTGTTCTTATCTCTGCAAGCCGAACTAACACACACACATACTCACACACGCACACACACACGCACACACACATACACTCTTCACCTCCCGACTCCTACTTATTAGTCGACCCTTACAAGAGGCAGGGCCTTTTTGCCTCGGCCGTATTCTTATCTCTGCAAGCCAAATGGACACACACACACACTCTCACACGCACACACACGCACACACGCACACAAACACACACATACACTCTTCACCTCTCGACTCCTACCCATTAGTCGTCTCTTACGACAGGCAGGGCCTTCTTGCCACGGCCGTGTTCTCATCTCTGCGAGCCGACCGGACACACACACACTGACACAGACACATAGACACACACACTCACACACGCACGCACACACGCACAGACACATATACATTCTTCACCTCTCGACTAGTACCCATTATTCTCCTCTTACGACAGGCAGGGACTTCTTGCCACGGCCGTGTTCTTATCTCTGCAACCCGAACGGACACACACATACTCACACACGCACACGCACACGCACACGCACACGCACACACTCTTTACCTCTCGACTCCTATCCATTAGTCGCCCCTTACGACAGGCATGGCCTTCTTGCCACCGCTGTTTTCTTATCTCTGCGAGCAAAGGGACACACACACATACACACACACTCACACACACACACGCACACACGCACGCACACACGCACACACTTATACACTCACACACACACATACATTCTTCACCTCTCGACTCCTACCTATTAGTCGCCTCTTACGACAGGCAGGACCTTCTTGCCTCGGCCGCGTTCTTATCTCTGCAAGTCGAACGGACACACACATACTCACACACGCACACACACACACAAACACTCTTCACCTCTCGACTCCTACCTATTAGTCGCCTCTTACGTTAGGCAGGGCTTTCTTGCCTCGGTCGTGTTCTTATCTCTGCAAGCCGAACTAACACACACACATACTCACACACGCACACACACGCACACACGCACACACACATACACTCTTCACCTCTCGACTCCTACTTATTAGTCGCCCGCTCTTCACCTCTCGACTCCTACCCATTAGTCGCCCAGTACGATTTGCATGGCCTTCTTGCCACGGCTGTTTTCTTATCTCTGTGAGCCAAACGGACACACACACTCACACACACACGCACTCACACACGCACACACACGCACACACACGCACCCACGCACACGCACACGCACAAGCACACGCACACGCACACACTCTCCACCTCTCGACTCCTATCTATTAGTCGCCTCTTAAGACAGGCAGGGCCTTCTTGCCACGGCCGTATTCTTATCTCTGCGAGCCGAACGGACACACACATACATACACACACACTTACACACGCACACACAAACGAACACACACACACACACACATACACTCTTCATCTCTCGACTCCTACCAATTAGTCGCTCCTTACAGCAAGCGTGGCCTTCTTGCCACGGCCGTATTCTTATCCCTGCAAGCCAAACAGACACACACACTCATACACACACACTCACACAAGCACAAACACACACACACACATACACTCTTCACCTCTCGACTCCTACCTTTTAGTCGCCTCTTACGATAGGCAGGGCCTTCTTGCCGCGGTCGTGTTCTTATCTCTGCAAGCCGAACTAACACACACACATACTCACACACGCACACACACACGCACACACACATACACTCTTCACCTCCCGACTCCTTCGACAAGAAACATTCGGATGCAAATACACTCTTCACCTCTCGACTCCTACCCATTAGTCGGCTCTTACGACAGGCATGGACTTATTGCCTCGGCCGTATTCTTATCTCTGCAAGCCAAACAGACACACACACATACACACACACTTACACTCTTCACCTCTCGGCTCCTACCCATTAGTCGTCTCTTACGACAGGCAGGGCCTTCTTGCCACGGCCGTGTTCTCATCTCTGCGAGCCTACCGGACACACACACACTGACACAGACACATACACACACACACTCACACACGCACGCACACACGCACAGACACACATACACTCTTCACCTCTCGACTAGTACCCATTATTCTCCTCTTACGACAGGCAGGGACTTCTTGCCACGGCCGTGTTCTTATCTCTGCAACCCGAACGGACACACACACATACTCACACACGCACACGCACACGCACACGCACACACTCTTTACCTCTCGACTCCTATCCATTAGTCGCCCCTTACGACAGGCATGGCCTTCTTGCCACCGCTGTTTTCTTATCTCTGCGAGCGAAGGGACACACACACATACACACACACTCACACACACACGCAGATACGCACGCACACACACACACACTTATACACTCACACACACACATACATTCTTCACCTCTCGACTGCTACCTATTAGTCGCCTCTTACGACAGGCAGGACCTTCTTGCCTCGGCCGTGTTCTTATCTCTGCAAGCCGAACGGACACACACATACTCACACACGCACACACACACACAAACACTCTTCACCTCTCGACTCCTACCCATTAGTCGCCCCGTACGATTTGCATGGCCTTCTTGCCACGGCTGTTTTCTTATCTCTGCGAGCCGAAGGGACACACACACGCCCCTTACAAGAGGCAGATCCTTCTTGCCTCGGCCGTATTCTTATCTCTGCAAGCCGAACGGACACACACATACTCACACACGCACCCACGCACGCACACACGCACACACACACACACACATACACACTTCACCTTTCGACTCCTGACCATTAGTCGCCTTTTATGACAGGCAGGCACTACTTGCCACAGCCGAGTTCTTATCTCTGTGAGCCAAACGGACACACACACTCACCCACACACGCACTCACACACGCACACACGCACACACACACACAAACACTCTTCACCTCTCGACTCCTACCTATTAGTCGCCTCTTACGTTAGGCAGGGCTTTCTTGCCTCGGTCGTGTTCTTATCTCTGCAATCCGAACTAACACACACACATACTCACACACGCACACACACGCACACACGCACACACACATACACTCTTCACCTCTCGACTCCTACTTATTAGTCGCCCACTCTTCACCTCTCGACTCCTACCCATTAGTCGCCCCGTACGATTTGCATGGCCTTCTTGCCACGGCTGTTTTCTTATCTCTGCGAGCCGAAGGGACACACACACACACACACACACACACACTCACAAACACACACACACACGCACGCACACACGCACACACACACATACACTCACACACACACACAAACACGCACACACGCACACACACATACATTCTTCACCTCTT
The DNA here is from genome assembly GCF_040954645.1 of Diabrotica undecimpunctata. NCBI lineage: Eukaryota > Metazoa > Arthropoda > Insecta > Coleoptera > Chrysomelidae > Diabrotica > Diabrotica undecimpunctata. The sequence goes on from NW_027311885.1 coordinate 3,527,158, forward strand.
GACTCCTACCTATTAGTCGCCTCTTACGACAGGCAGGGCCTTCTTGCCTTGGCCGTGTTCTTATCTCTGCAAGCCAAACGGACACACACACATACTCACACACGCACACACACACGCACACACGCACACACACACACATACACTCTTCACCTCTCGACTCCCACCTATTAGTCGCCTCTTACAATTGGCAGGGCCTTCTTGCCTCGGTCGTGTTCTTATTTCTGCAAGCCAAACTAACACACATACATACTCACACACGCACACACACACGCACACACGCACACACACATACACTCTTCACCTCCCGACTCCTACTTATTAGTCGCCTCTTACGATAGGCAGGGCCTTCTTGCCTCGGCCGTGTTCTTATCTCTGCAAGCCAAACGGACACACACACATACCCACACACGCACACACACACGCACACACGCACACACACACATACATTCTTCACCTCTCGACTCCTACCTATTAGTCGCCTCTTACGACAGGCAGGACCTTCTTGCCTCGGCCGAGTTCTTATCTCTGCAAGCCGAACGGACACACACATACTCACACACGCACACACACACGCACACACGCACACACACATACACTCTTCACCTCCCGACTCCTACTTATTAGTCGCCTCTTACGATAGGCAGGGCCTTCTTGCCACAGCCATGTTCTTATCTCTGCGAGCCGAACGGACATACACACACACACAAACACACGCACGCTCACACACAGACACACACGCACCCACGCACACGCACACGCACACGCACACACTCTCCACCTCTCGACTCCTATCCATTAGTCACCTCTTAAGACAGGCAGGGCCTTCTTGCCACGGCCGTGTTCTTATCTCTGCGAGTCGAACGGACACACACACTTACACACACACGCACGCACACACGCACACACACACGCACCCACGCACACGCACACGCACACGCACACACTCTCCACCTCTCAACTCCTATCCATTAGTCGCCTCTTACAACAGGCAGGGCCTTCTTGCCACGGCCGTGTTCTTATCTTTGCGAGTCGAACGGACACACACACTTACACACACACGCACGCACACACGCACACACACACGCACCCACGCACGCACACACGCACACACACACACTCACACACGCACAAACACACGCACACACACACACATACACACTTCACCTTTCGACTCCTAACCATTAGTCGCCTTTTACGACAGGCAGGCACTACTTGCCACAGCCGAGTTCTTATCTCTGTGAGCCAAACGGACACACACACTCACACACACACGCACTCACACACGCACACACACGCACCCACGCACACGCACACGCACAAGCACACGCACACGCACACACTCTCCACCTCTCGACTCCTATCTATTAGTCGCCTTTTAAAACAGGCAGGGCCTTCTTGCCACGGCCGTATTGTAATCTCTGCGAGCCGAGCGGACACACACACACACTCACACACACACACATACACTCTTCACCTCTCGATTCCTACCTTTTATTCGCCTCTTACGAGAGGCAGGGCCTTCTTGCCCCGGCCGTGTTCTAATCTCTGCGAGCCGAACGGACACACACATACATACACACACACTTACACACGCACACACAAACGAACACACACACACACACACATACACTCTTCATCTCTCGACTCCTACCAATTAGTCGCTCCTTACAGCAAGCATGGCCTTCTTGCCACGGCCATATTCTTATCCCTGCAAGCCGAACAGACACACACACTCATACACACACACTCACACAAGCACAAACACACACACACACACATACACTCTTCACCTCTCGACTCCTACCTTTTAGTCGCCTGTTACGATAGGCAGGGCCTTCTTGCCGCGGTCGTGTTCTTATCTCTGCAAGCCGAACTAACACACACAAATACTCACACACGCACACACACACGCACACACACATACACTCTTCACCTCCCGACTCCTACTTATTAGTCGACCCTTACAAGAGGCAGGGCCTTTTTGCCTCGGCCGTATTCTTATCTCTGCAAGCCAAATGGACACACACACACACTCTCACACGCACACACACGCACACACGCACACAAACACACACATACACTCTTCACCTCTCGACCCCTACCCATTATTCTCCTCTTACGACAGGCAGGGGTATCTTGCCCCGGCCGTGTTCTTATCTCTGAAAGCCGAACGGACACACACACACAGACACGCACACACAAACACACGCACATAGGCACACACGCACACACCCACACGCACACGCACACGCACACACTCTCCACCTCTCGACTCCTATCCATTAGTCGCCTCTTAAGACAGGCAGGGCCTTCTTGCCACGGACGTATTCTTATCTCTGCAAGCCGAACGGACACACACACACACTCGCACACATACACACACACACATACACGCTTCACCTCTCGACTCCTACCCATTAGTCGACTCTTACGACATTCAGGGACTTCTTGCCACGGCCGTGTTCTTATTTCTGCAAGCCGAACGGACACACACACACACACGCACACACGCACACACACATACACACACAAATACACTCTTCACCTCTCGACTCCTACCCATTAGTCGCCTCTTACGACAGGCATGGACTTATTGCCTCGGCCGTATTCTAATCCCTGCGAGCCGAACGGACATGCACATACATACACACACGCAGACACGCACGCACACATACACTCTTCACCTCTCGACTCCTACCCATTAGTCGACTCTTACGACATTCAGGGACTTCTTGCCACGGCCGTGTTCTTATCTCTGCAAGCCGAACGGACACACACACACTCACAAACACACACGCACACACGCACGCACTCATACACTCTTCTGCTCTCGACTCCTACCCATTAGTCGCCCAATACGATTTGCATGGCCTTCTTGCCACAGCTGTTTTCTTATCTCTGCGAGCCGAAAGGACACACATACTCACACACACACGCACGAACACACGCACACACACACGCACACACACACACACACACACACAAATACACTCTTCACCTCTCGACTCCTACCCATTAGACGCCTCTTACGACAGGCATGTCCTTCTTGCCTTGGCCGTATTCTAATCTCTGCGAGCCGAACGGACACACACATACATACACACACACACTTACACACGCACACACAAACGATCACACACACATACATACACTCTTCATCTTTCGACTCCTATCAATTAGTCGCTCCTTACAGCAAGCATGGCCTTCTTGCCATGGCCGTATTCTTATTTCTGCAAGCCGAACGGACACACACACCCATACACATACACTCACACACGCACAAACACACACACACACGCACACACACATACACTCTTCACCTCTCGACTCCTATACATTAAGCGCCTCTTACGACAGGCATGGATTTCTTGCTACCGCTGTTTTCTTATCTCTGCGAGCCGAAGGGACAGACACACATACACACACACTCACACACACGCACACGCACACACGCACACACACATACACTCTTCACCTATCGACTCCTACCTATTCGTCGCTCCTTACAACAGGCAGGGCCTTCTTGCCTCGGCCGTATTCTTATTTCTGCAAGCCAAACGGACACACACACATACACACACACACACACTTACACACGCACACACACGCGCACACACGCACACACACACACATACACTCTTCACCTCTCGACTCCTACCCATTAGTCGCCTCTTACGACAGGTAGGGCCTTCTTGACTCGGTTGTGTTCTTATCTCTGCAAGCCAAACGGACACACACACATACTCACACACACACACACACACGCACACACGCACACACACATACACTCTTCACCTCTCGACTCCTACCTATTAGTCGCCCCTTACAAAAGGCAGGGCCTTCTTGCCTTGGCCGTATACTTATCTCTGCAAGCCAAACGGACACACACATACACACACACTCACACACGCACACACACGCACACACCCACACACACATACATATACACTCTTCACCACTCGACTCCTACCCATTAGTCGCCTCTTACGACAGGCAGGTTCTTCTTGCCGCGGCCGTGTTCTTATCTCTGCGAGCCGACTGGACACACACACACTTACACATTCAAATACACACACACTCACGCACGCACACACACAGGCACACACGCACACACACACATACACTCTTCACCACCCGACTCCTACCCATTAGTCGCCTCTTACGACAGGCATGTCCTTTTTGCCTCGGCCGTATTCTAATCTCTGCGAGCCGAATGGACACACACACACATACATACACACACACACTCACACACGCACAAACACACAAACACCCACACACGCACACACACATACACTATTCACCTCTCGACTCCTACCTATTAGTCGCCCCTTACAAGAGGCAGGGCCTTCTTGCATCGGCCGTATTCTTATATCTGCAAGCCAAACAGTCACACACACATACTCAGACACTTACACACGCACACACACGCACACACGCACACACACACATACCCTCTTCACCTCTCGACTCTTACCCATTAGTCGCCTCTTACGACAGGCAGGGCCTTCTTGACACGGCCGTGTTCTCATTTCTGCGAGCCGACCGGACATACACACACGCATACACAAACACACGCACACAGGCACACACACACACACACGCACACGTAGACGCACACGCACACACTCTCCAACTCTCGACTCTTATCCATTAGTCGCCTCTTAAGACAGACAGGGCCCTCTTGCCACGGACGTATTCTTATCTCTGCGAGCCGAACAGACACACACACACTCACACACATACGCACACACGCATACACACACGCACACACGCACACACGCACGCACACATACACTCTTCACCCCTTGACTCCTACCCATTAGTCGCCCCTTACGACAGGCATGGTCTTCTTGCCACCGCTGTTTTCTTATCTCTGCGAGCCGAAGGGACACACACACATACACACACACACTTACACACACACACACGCACACAGGCACACACACATACACTCTTCACCTCTCGACTCCTACTTATTAGTCGCCCCTTAAAAAAGGCAAGGCCTTCATGCCTCGGCCGTATTCTTATCTCTGCAAGCCAAACAGACACACACACACACACATACACACACACTTACACACGCACACACACGCACACACGCACACACACACACACACATACACTCTTCACCTCTCGACTCCTACCCATTAGTCGTCTTTTACGACAGGCAGGCACTACTTGCCAAAGCTGAGTTCTTATCTCTGTAAGCCGAACGGACACACACACTCACACACACACGAACGCACACACGCACACACACGCACACACACACACACACAAATACACTCTTCACCTCTCGACTCCTACCCATTAGTCGCCTCTTACGACAGGCATGTCCTTCTTGCCTCGGCCGTATTTTTATCTCTGCAAGCCGAACGGACACACACACACACACGCACACACACACACACGCACACACAAACACACGCACACAGGCACACACACATACACTCTTCACCTCTCGACTCCTACTTATTAGTCGCCCCTTACAAAAGGCAAGGCCTTCTTGCCTCGGCCGTATTTTTATCTCTGCAAGCCAAACAGACACACACACATACACACACACTTACACACGCACACACACGCACACACGCACACACACACATACACTCTTCACCTCTCGACTCCTACCCATTAGTCGCCTCTTACGACAGGCATGGCCTTCTTGCCACCGCTGTTTTCTTATCTCTGCGAGCGAAGGGACACACACACATACACACACACTCACACACACACGCACACGCACACACTCTCCACCTCTTGACTCCTATCCATTAGTCGCCTCTTACGACAGGCATGGCCTTCTTGCCACCGCTGTTTTCTTATCTCTGCGAGCGAAGGGACACACACACACATACACACACACTCACACACACACGCACACACGCACGGACACACGCACACACTCATACACTCACACACACACATACATTCTTCACCTCTCGACTCCTACCTATTAGTCGCCTCTTACGACAGGCAGGGCCTTCTTCCTCGGCCGTGTTCTTATCTCTGCAAGCCGAACAAACACACACACATACTCACACACGCACACACACACGCACACACGCACACACACAAATACACTCCTCACCTCTCGACTCCTACCTATTAGTCGCCTCTTACGTTAGGCAGGGCCTTCTTGCCTCGGTCGTGTTCTTATCTCTGCAAGCCGAACTAACACACACTCATACTCACACACGCACACACACGCACACACGCACACACACACACATACACTCTTCACCTCTCGACTCCTACTTATTAGTCGCCCACTCTTCACCTCTCGACTCCTACCCATTAGTCGCCCGGTACGATTTGCATGGCCTTCTTGCCACGGCTGTTTGCTTATCTCTGCGAGCCGAAGGGACACACACACATACACACACACACACACTCACAAACACACACACACGCACGCATACACGCACACACACATACACTCACACACACACAAACACGCACACAGGCACACACGCACACACACATACATTCTTCACCTCTCGACTCCTACCTATTAGTCGCCTCTTACGACAGGCAGGGCCTTCTTGCCTCGGCCGTGTTCTTATCTCTGCGAGCCGACCGCACACACACACACTCACACACACACATACACACACACTTACACGCACACAGGCTCACACGCACACATGCACACGCACACGCACACGCACACGCACACACTCTCCACCTCTCGACTCCTATCCATTAGTCGCCTCTTAAGACAGGCAGGGCCTTCTTGCCACGGACGTATTCTTATCTCTGCAAGCCGAACGGACACACACACATACTCACACACGCACACACACACGCACACACGCACACACGCACACACGCACACACACACATACACTCTTCACCTCTCGACTCCTACCTATTAGTCGCCTCTTACGATAGGCAGGGCCTTCTTGCCTCGGTCGTGTTCTTATTTCTGCAAGCCGAACTAACACACACACATACTCATACACGCACACACACGCACACAGGCACACACACACATACACTCTTCACCTCTCGACTCCTACCCATTAGTCGCCTCTTACGACAGGCAGGGCCTTCTTGCCACGGCCGTGTTCTTATCTCTGCGAGCCGACCGCACACACACACACACTCACACACACACATACACACACACTTACACGCACACAGGCACACACGCACACATGCAGACGCACACGCACACGCACACGCACACACTCTCCATCTCTCGACTCCTATCCATTAGTCGCCTCTTAAGACAGGCAGGGCCTTCTTGCCACTGACGTATTCTTATCTCTGCGGGCCGAACGGACACACACACACTCACACACACACACACACATACACTCTTAACCTCTCGACTCCTACCCATTAGTCGCCTCTTACGATATTCAGGGACTTCTTGCCACGGACGTATTCTTATCTCTGCAAGCCAAACGGACACACACACATACTCACACACGCGCACACACACGCACACACGCACACACACATACACTCTTCACCTCTCGACTCCTACCTATTAGTCGCCCCTTACAACTGGCAGGGTCTTCTTGCCACAGCCATGTTCTTATCTCTGCGAGCCGAACGGACATACACACACACTCACACACACACGCACGCTCACACGCAGACACACAGACGCACACACGCACACCCACACGCACACTCACACACTCTCCACCTCTCGACTCCTACTTATTAGTCGCCTCTTACGACAGGCAGGGCCTTCTTGCCTCGGCCGTGTTCTTATCTCTGCAAGCCGAACGGACACACACACATACTCACACACGCACACACACACACATACACGCACACACACATACACTCTTCACCTCCCGACTCCTACCCATTAGTCGCCTCTTACGACAGGCATGTCCTTTTTGCCTCGGCCGTATTCTAATCTCTGCGAGCCGAATGGACACACACACACATACATACACACACACACTCACACACGCACAAACACACAAACACCCACACACGCACACACACATACACTATTCACCTCTCGACTCCTACCTATTAGTCGCCCCTTACAAGAGGCAGGGCCTTCTTGCATCGGCCGTATTCTTATATCTGCAAGCCAAACAGTCACACACACATACTCAGACACTTACACACGCACACACACGCACACACGCACACACACACATACCCTCTTCACCTCTCGACTCTTACCCATTAGTCGCCTCTTACGACAGGCAGGGCCTTCTTGACACGGCCGTGTTCTCATTTCTGCGAGCCGACCGGACATACACACACGCATACACAAACACACGCACACAGGCACACACACACACACACGCACACGTAGACGCACACGCACACACTCTCCAACTCTCGACTCCTATCCATTAGTCGCCTCTTAAGACAGACAGGGCCCTCTTGCCACGGACGTATTCTTATCTCTGCGAGCCGAACAGACACACACACACACTCACACACATACGCACACACGCATACACACACGCACACACGCACACACGCACGCACACATACACTCTTCACCCCTTGACTCCTACCCATTAGTCGCCCCTTACGACAGGCATGGTCTTCTTGCCACCGCTGTTTTCTTATCTCTGCGAGCCGAAGGGACACACACACATACACACACACACTTACACACACACACACGCACACAGGCACACACACATACACTCTTCACCTCTCGACTCCTACTTATTAGTCGCCCCTTAAAAAAGGCAAGGCCTTCATGCCTCGGCCGTATTCTTATCTCTGCAAGCCAAACAGACACACACACACACACATACACACACACTTACACACGCACACACACGCACACACGCACACACACACACACACATACACTCTTCACCTCTCGACTCCTACCCATTAGTCGTCTTTTACGACATGCAGGCACTACTTGCCAAAGCTGAGTTCTTATCTCTGTAAGCCGAACGGACACACACACTCACACACACACGAACGCACACATGCACACACACGCACACACACACACACACAGAAATACACTCTTCACCTCTCGACTCCTACCCATTAGTCGCCTCTTACGACAGGCATGTCCTTCTTGCCTCGGCCGTATTTTTATCTCTGCAAGCCGAACGGACACACACACACACACGCACACACACACACACGCACACACAAACACACGCACACAGGCACACACACATACACTCTTCACCTCTCGACTCCTACTTATTAGTCGCCCCTTACAAAAGGCAAGGCCTTCTTGCCTCGGCCGTATTTTTATCTCTGCAAGCCAAACAGACACACACACATACACACACACTTACACACGCACACACACGCACACACGCACACACACACATACACTCTTCACCTCTCGACTCCTACCCATTAGTCGCCTCTTACGACAGGCATGGCCTTCTTGCCACCGCTGTTTTCTTATCTCTGCGAGCGAAGGGACACACACACATACACACACACTCACACACACACGCACACGCACACACTCTCCACCTCTTGACTCCTATCCATTAGTCGCCTCTTACGACAGGCATGGCCTTCTTGCCACCGCTGTTTTCTTATCTCTGCGAGCGAAGGGACACACACACACATACACACACACTCACACACACACGCACACACGCACGGACACACGCACACACTCATACACTCACACACACACATACATTCTTCACCTCTCGACTCCTACCTATTAGTCGCCTCTTACGACAGGCAGGGCCTTCTTCCTCGGCCGTGTTCTTATCTCTGCAAGCCGAACAAACACACACACATACTCACACACGCACACACACACGCACACACGCACACACACAAATACACTCCTCACCTCTCGACTCCTACCTATTAGTCGCCTCTTACGTTAGGCAGGGCCTTCTTGCCTCGGTCGTGTTCTTATCTCTGCAAGCCGAACTAACACACACTCATACTCACACACGCACACACACGCACACACGCACACACACACATACACTCTTCACCTCTCGACTCCTACTTATTAGTCGCCCACTCTTCACCTCTCGACTCCTACCCATTAGTCGCCCGGTACGATTTGCATGGCCTTCTTGCCACGGCTGTTTGCTTATCTCTGCGAGCCGAAGGGACACACACACATACACACACACACACACTCACAAACACACGCACACGCACGCATACACGCACACACACATACACTCACACACACACAAACACGCACACAGGCACACACGCACACACACATACATTCTTCACCTCTCGACTCCTACCTATTAGTCGCCTCTTACGACAGGCAGGGCCTTCTTGCCTCGGCCGTGTTCTTATCTCTGCGAGCCGACCGCACACACACACACTCACACACACACATACACACACACTAACACGCACACAGGCTCACACGCACACATGCACACGCACACGCACACGCACACGCACACACTCTCCACCTCTCGACTCCTATCCATTAGTCGCCTCTTAAGACAGGCAGGGCCTTCTTGCCACGGACGTATTCTTATCTCTGCAAGCCGAACGGACACACACACATACTCACACACGCACACACACACGCACACACGCACACACGCACACACGCACACACACACATACACTCTTCACCTCTCGACTCCTACCTATTAGTCGCCTCTTACGATAGGCAGGGCCTTCTTGCCTCGGTCGTGTTCTTATTTCTGCAAGCCGAACTAACACACACACATACTCATACACGCACACACACGCACACAGGCACACACACACATACACTCTTCACCTCTCGACTCCTACCCATTAGTCGCCTCTTACGACAGGCAGGGCCTTCTTGCCACGGCCGTGTTCTTATCTCTGCGAGCCGACCGCACACACACACACACTCACACACACACATACACACACACTTACACGCACACAGGCACACACGCACACATGCAGACGCACACGCACACGCACACGCACACACTCTCCATCTCTCGACTCCTATCCATTAGTCGCCTCTTAAGACAGGCAGGGCCTTCTTGCCACTGACGTATTCTTATCTCTGCGGGCCGAACGGACACACACACACTCACACACACACACACACATACACTCTTAACCTCTCGACTCCTACCCATTAGTCGCCTCTTACGATATTCAGGGACTTCTTGCCACGGACGTATTCTTATCTCTGCAAGCCAAACGGACACACACACATACTCACACACGCGCACACACACGCACACACGCACACACACATACACTCTTCACCTCTCGACTCCTACCTATTAGTCGCCCCTTACAACTGGCAGGGTCTTCTTGCCACAGCCATGTTCTTATCTCTGCGAGCCGAACGGACATACACACACACTCACACACACACGCACGCTCACACGCAGACACACAGACGCACACACGCACACCCACACGCACACTCACACACTCTCCACCTCTCGACTCCTACTTATTAGTCGCCTCTTACGACAGGCAGGGCCTTCTTGCCTCGGCCGTGTTCTTATCTCTGCAAGCCGAACGGACACACACACATACTCACACACGCACACACACACACATACACGCACACACACATACACTCTTCACCTCTCGACTCCTACCTATTAGTCGCCTCTTACGATAGGCAGGGCCTTCTTGCCTCGGTCGTGTTCTTATTTCTGCAAGCCGAACTAACACACACACATACTCACACACGCACACACATACGCACACACATACACACACACATACACTCTTCACCTGTCGACTCCTACCCATTAGTCGCCTCCTACGACAGGCAGGAACTTCTTGCCACGGCCGAGTTCTTATCTCTGTGAGCCGAACGGACACACACACTGACACACACACGCACGCACACACACACACACACACACACAAATACACTCTTCACCTCTCGACTCCTACCCATTAGTCGCCTCTTACGAAAGGCAGGGCCTTCTTGCCACGGCCGTGTTCTTATCTCTGCAAGCCGAACGGACACACACACATACTCACACACGCACACACACACACACGCACACAGGCACACACACACACATACACTCTTCACCTCTCGGCTCCTACCCATTAGTCGCCTCTTACGACAGGCAGGGCCTTCTTGCCACGGCCGTGTTCTTATCTCTGCGAGCCTACCGCACACACACACACACTTACACGCACACAGGCACACACGCACACACACACACGCACACGCACACGCACACACTCTCCACCTCTCGACTCCTACCCATTAGTCGCCTCTTACGAAAGGCAAAGCCTTCTTGCCACGGCCGTGTTCTTATCTCTGCAAGCCGAACGGACACACACACATACTCACACACGCACACACACACACACACACGCACACAGGCACACACACACACACATACATTCTTCACCTCTCGACTCCTACCCATTAGTCGCCTCTTACGATAGGCAGGGCCTCCTTGCCTCGGTCGTGTTCTTATTTCTGCAAGCCGAACTAACACACACACATATTCACACACGCACACACATACGCACACACATACACACACACATACACTCTTCACCTGTCGACTCCTACCCATTAGTCGCCTCCTACGACAGGCAGGAACTTCTTGCCACGGCCGAGTTCTTATCTCTGTGAGCCGAACGGACACACACATACATACACACACACACTTACACACGCACACACAAGGGAACAAACACACACACACATACACATTTTTTATCTCTCGACTCCTACCAATTAGTCGCTCCTTACAGCAAGCATGGCCTTCTTGCCACGGCCGTATTCTGATCTATGCAAGCCGAACGGACACACACACATACTCACACACGCACACACACACGCACACACGCACACACACACATACACTCTTCACCTCTCGACTCCTACCTATTAGTCGCCTCTTACGATAGGCAGGGCCTTCTTGCCTCGGTCGTGTTCTTATTTCTGCAAGCCGA